>NC_137612.1:4822398-4827398 GCF_963280865.1 Gymnoscopelus braueri | reverse complement strand
GGTGTTGTAAGGTTTTTTTTCAGCGTGTACGATTTTAAACTGCACTGACAGTGAAGATTGCAAAAACTGTGACTGAACCTCACTTTGCAACCGATTGGAAAGGCCACTCATAGTCGTGTACTACTTGTGAATGTGAACGATGTGTTACAACTACAGTAGCTCTTGATGTGTACTCCTAATGATTAGGACTGTAACTAGTTAACCATACGAACCTTAGGAAATCTGCAAGCTAATAATGCATTGTGTTGTGATGCGTTGTGAGCTTGTACTGTAGATCGACTATTTTCGGTGAAGATATTTGTTGTAGAGCAAGGGTTCTCAAATGTTTTTATACTGGGACCCCATTTTATGGGGGAATTTGTTTTGCGACCCCGCACTTAATTTATTTCAAAGTTGAAATATAGCATATTTTAGAATAAGGCATCCATTGGTATTTGGTAGCCTTGAATATAAATATTTAGGAAAATATTATCCACGTAGTTTTAAAGTTATGGAAGCGTTTCTTTACACATTTGTAAATGGAAGCAAACAGTATATAGCCTATATCTGTTGCCAAAACCTTAAAAAGAGGAAGAAAAAACCCATAAAGGAAATGCATTGACAGGCAAAAACAGACTCAATAGGATGATGGGTAAATCTTTCTTTATTTCAGTTGTCAATGTGCAACCCTACCGTCACCTTCCCACGACCCCACGCGGGGTTCTTCTGACCCATCATTTGAGAACTTCTGGTGTGGCGGGAAAAAGCAAAGCGGACCAAGAATAGATCCCTGGGGGACCCCCTAGTCAAAGAAGTGCATAGGGTTTAAGTGGTTAAAGAAAGAAAAGCACTATTCTTCATTTTTCTCCATCTCTCTCTGTCGTCTACATTCTCTCGTGCACAAAACGATCTTTCAGTCCATCAATCTGCACCCTCAGTATGAGAGCAAACATTGTTGCGTTGGACTCCGTGTCTACTTTTACCATACAGCTGCAGAAGACGCTATGTATGTACAGCAGTCCGGCGGCCGATGATCCCCGTGAGAGTGTCAGGACCCCCACATGACCCCCACATGACCCCCAGATGGCTTTACGGCCACTTGCTCGCCTCTGCGTACACCTGTTGTCAGCTATTAAAAATGAGCATGGTCCATGTTTTACAGATACATTCTGTTCTATTCTGTAAGTATTCAGTTTCCCCTCCCCTGCCCTCTCCATTCCAGAAACACATGACTGAGAACAATCAGCGAGTTTCCTCTCACGAGGAACATTGGTCATAATTATGAACTGAATAACTAACTACTGACATGCTTAGTTGTGCTGACACAGCATAATACTGACAAGCATATATCAATAGCAAATTAAGACCATAAGGCTTCGTTGAATCCTTAAATCACTTCATTTTGTTTCAGCATTCAGTAAGTTTCTCTATATTTGGCAAATACAGAAATACTATAAATAAAGGAATCACATAATCAGTATCTCTTGGATACAGCCATCAATTATGTACGGTAATATGATACACTGTGTCGTATAACGTCATTAGATCTAATGTTTGGTGGGCGGAGACAAATAAATTACAAACTCGTCAACAAAATCCCAGGCTGTTGTCTCCCATTGCTTGATAAATAGTTTATAGTAGAACTGTTGTATAAAAGCCTCATCACTCTCGAAGTTGTGCTGTTATTCTGTTTATCAGCATGCCTGTGTTATCTTGAGCACTTGGCCTGCGGCCTCATGCCTTTGACCGAAACACGCTAATATTATGCTCATAAACACTCTTCTCTAAAGTGATATTGACACATACTCAGTGGTGGAAAAAGTACTCAAATTCTTTACTTAAGTAAAAGTACCAATACTGCAATATAAAAATACTCTGTTACAAGTAAAAGTCCAGAATAAAAAATGTACTTGAGTAAAAGTACAAAAGTATTGGCATCAAAATGTACTTAAAGTATCAAAAGTAAAAGTACTAAATATTTGAAAATAGCCGATCTACAAGCTCACAACGCGTCGCGCTGCGACGCGTTGTGAGCTTGTAGATCTGCTATTTTCAAATAGCCTAGGTATAAAATAGGGTTAAAGTGGTTCATGTATGTTTCATTATATCATAATTTACATCTGAAAAGTAACTAGTAACTAAAGTTTTCAAGTAAATGTAGTGGAGTAAAAGTACAATATTTGCCTCTGAGATGTAGTGGAGTAGAAGTAAAAGTAATGGAAATTGGAAATACTCAAGTAAAGTACAAATACCTCAAAATTGTACTTAAGTACAGTACTTAAGTAAATGTACTTAGTTACTTTCCACCACTGCACATACTGTACTTCATTAATGCAGTAAAATCCTCAGTGTTCATTTATCCATTTACAAATGGAACCAAATGGGCCAATGGTTAAGGGTTCTTTCAATTTGTACATTCTCAGAGTAAAATGAACACTGGATTTTACCCTGCTTTCGTTATCTGGATCCAGATATAGTCAGGTGGGCGGTGACCCAGCAACCTCTCTGTATTATGTTAGAAAGGTGGCCGGCAGACCCTGACTCATTCCTTTCTCTGTGGGGAGTCTTCTCTGTCAGACAGCAGGGAAAAGGGCCTGTTAAACCAGTGGAGAAAATAGAGGTGTAGATCAGTGGTGGAAAAAGTACTCAAATTCTTTACTTAAGTAAAAGTACCAATACTGCAATATAAAAATACTCTGTTACAAGTAAAAGTCCAGAATACAAAAATTACTTGAGTAAAAGTACAAAAGTATTGGCATCAAAATGTGCTTAAAGTACCAAAAGTAAAAGTACTAAAATGTTTGAAAATAGCAGATCTACAAGCTCACAACGCGTCGCGACGCGTTGTGAGCTTGTAGATCTGCTATTTTCAAATAGCCTAGGTATGAAATAAGGCTAAAGTGGTTAATGTATGTTCTATAATGTAATATATTTATATCTGCAAAGTAACTAGTAACTAAAGTTTTCAAATAATTGTAGTGGAGTAAAAGTACAATATTTGCCTCTGAGATGTAGTGGAGTAGAAGTAAAAGTATAGACAATTGGAAATACTCAAGTAAAGTACAAATACCTCAAAATTGTACTTAAGTACAGTACTTAAGTAAATGTACTTAGTTACTTTACACCACTGCTCTCCACACTGTAGTTATTTTTGTCTCCGCCAGGCCGAAAGGCATGGCGAGAGAGTATGTTTTACCCCCTGTCCGTCCGTCCGTGTGTGTGTCCGTGTGTCCGTGTGTCCGTCCGTCCGTCCATCTGTCTGTGAGCAGCTAATCTCCGGCACCGTTGGCCCGGTCGTTGCGAAACTGTGCACACACACTCCCTGGATGCCAATTCAGAACCTCTGCCCCAAATTTTTCACATGGGCCTGTTATAGCGCCACCAGGAGGCCGATTTGTGTAAAACCCATTTACTCCTACAGATTTTATCCAAACGTCATGCAAATCGGTACAAAGTATCTCTATATTCATGTGATCAACACGGATCTGTCCGATTTTCCATATTCCATCCTCATTGGCTAAGGTTGGCTTCCAAAATTTGCAGAATTGGTCCGTTTTGAACAAAATGCCTCAAATCATGAACGCAGCTTGCGCTTTCCGTGCAATTTCACACGCACATTCCCACTAGACCGAGGAAGAAATGCCACCCTTTTCACATTGGCCTGTTATAGCGCCACCAGCAGGTATAATTTAGCAGAACACATTTTTGGAACAAAATGCCTCAAATCATGAATGCAGTGTCTGATTGCCATGAAAGGCCCAAGAAGAAATGGCACCCTTTTCACATTGGCCTATTATAGCGCCACCAGGAGGCCACAATAACCTACCTGACCTGGCGGAGACCTGTGCTCCGAGGAGCACTTTTTCTAGTTTTTCTATCATTCTTCTATTCTTTGATTCTATTCTATTCTTTACTATCACTCTTTTTTAACAATATATTTATTCTTCTTAAATGTTTTCACTTTTACAAGAAAGAAATCTATGTAACTTCATTTTATCTCATCCAGTATTATTACTTTTTTTATCTTGTTATATTTTATTGCTGTATTAGCACGGTTTCTGTGGAACATGTCACTGATTGTACCTGTATGAGCAAGTGAAATATTTCCCTCTTGATTCTTTATTCTTGTTTGGGAGACAAAGGATGAGGGTCTCTAGGTCCATCTCCAGTTAAAGTTCCAAATAAAAAATGTTCATGTTCCAAATCTAATGTTTTTCAGCTAAAACCAGTACCTTTGCAGTTTACAGCAGGTCCAAGAACAGGGATTATCAATTATTATGACATTTCAAGGACCTCTAGTTTGATATGCATGGCCATGGACTTACAATTGACTTACAGTAGCATGTCTCCACTTTCTACTTTTCTTCATCAATTGTGTCTCCCATGTTCCCTTGGAACACCTGTAAAATGGCAGGGGGTGTAAGATGCATAGCTTCCTAAAATAAACAAAAATAGAAAGACATATTTCCACCTGAAAAGTAGAGAGAGGGGGGGGGGGTATAGGCTATAACATATGTTTTCTGTTGCATGTTGCATTTAATCAACTTCTCATGTCACTGTTCACTGTTTCATCTTGCAGGTAACTTAATTTGTCACGGAGCAGCTCCATCACTGACTGCGGCACACACACATACAGTATTGTATAGATGTACACACCCACCAACGTGCGCAAGCACAGGCACGCACACTCACGCACGTATACACGCACGTATACACGCACGCACACGCATACACACACACGCACGCACGCACGCACACACACACACACACACACACACACACACACACACACACACACACACACACACACACACACACACACACACACACACACACACACACACACACACACACACACACACACACACACCGCTCCATTCAGTTCTCACTTAGTAGTTAAAAACAACCCTCACTATTTCATTAGTGCATCCCAGGGAGCATACTTGTTTGTTATATTTCCATTACATTCATACAGGAGTCTGAAATAGAACCCTTCGTACAGTAAGTCAGACATAACCCTA
>NC_137612.1:4809898-4817398 GCF_963280865.1 Gymnoscopelus braueri | reverse complement strand
AGGGTAAATGGTTACATTTACTATTTATATAAATGGTTTGCACACTAGTCTGCACACCATTTTCTGGCTGCGCTGCATGAGTCCATACTGGCCATTCTGGCTCACCTGAATTTGTGCTTAGATCTCCTAGACAAGGGTGTCCCTTTTCACCTGGCTTATATGCTTTGCCATTAGCATGACTAGTGCAAGCTATCAAGGAACATAATAATATCATTTATATCCATATTTTATTTTATAGTCATATATATTACAACACAATGGACCCTTCATTCCATCTCTAACATGACGTTCACTGTGCAGGAGCTGTCCATGCTGGCACATAGTAAGCTGTGTGAAACCTCAGTGAAACACGCACACAATTAATGTTGGTAGGGAGGCCTGTGTACCTTTATCGGGAGCGTGCGTTCATGCGGGAGAGACAGAGGGAAATGCAAAATGAAAGTCCCGGCAGAGGGAGTGAAAGAAGACAGGCAAGAGAGAATAACAGTAAACAGTATAATGATCGATGAGCGGCTGACGTGACTCAGCTCTCGGAGCCGGCCAACATTTCCATGACTGGCGAGCCGCCGCACGACGAAGACAAATGACCTGGCAATGAGCGAAAATGAGGATTTTATCACCCATTTCCCTCTTGCACCGTTGCTGCCACGCACTCCCCAGATTACTGTGTGTGTGTGTGTGTGTGTGTGTGTGTGTGTGTGTCTGTGTGTGTGTGTCTGTGTGTGTGTGTGTGTGTGTGTGTGTGTGTGTGTGTGTGTGTGTGTGTGGGTGTGGGTGTGTGTGTGCATGGCATGGATGCATGCATGTTTTACTTATTCTATTATTCTACATTGGGAAGTTAACCAAATGTGTGTCCCGCTTTGCTGACAGACTGGCTTATGGTCCAGCTCTGGCCCAAGGGCGCAGTTTAGAGAAATCGCTTTCAGTCCGAGACTGTTGGTGGTGGTGTGTGTGTGTGTGTGTGTGTGTGTGTGTGTGTGTGTGTGTGTGTGTGTGTGTGTGTGTGTGTGTGTGTGTGTGTGTGTGTGTGTGTGTGTGTGTGTGTGTGTGTGTGTGTGTGTGTGTGTGTGTGTGTGTGTTTGAAGGGGGTAGAAATAACTAGCAAATCTGTGTGTGTGTGTGTGTGTGTGTGTGTGTGTGTGTGTGTGTGTGTGTGTGTGTGTGTGTGTGTGTGTGTGTGTATGTGTGTGTGTGTGTGTGTGTATCTGTATGAAAGAGTGTGTTTAAAGGGACATTTATCTCATCGCCAGATTTAATTACACTGCCCAAGGGTATAGGAGAGTTATCTAGCTCTCACTTCTCATACTTTCACTCTCCATTCTCTCTCTCTTCCTCTCTTTCCCTCTCTCTCTCTCTCTCTCTCTCTCTCTCTCTCTCTCTCTCTCTCTCTCTCTCTCTCTCTCTCTCTCTCTCTCTCTCTCTCTCTCATATTCACTACCTCACCCCACCCTCTACCCCTCCTCCCCTGGTCGGGAAAGCTTGATCCAAGTCTCCCATCTTCGGAAGTAGTTAAGGGATTAACTTATTCCCACAATATGGCCTCTTTCCTGGGAGCCCAGGTGAGACAGGGCTTCTCTGCTCTCCGCTGCCCCGCGCACAGCTCACCATGGCTGGGATAATCACCCACCAGCACCCCACTCTCTCTCCAAGTCTGGAGCTCCACCACGAGGGAAATCATATCTCATGTCTCTTGATTTAATCCAAAATATTAATCTTCCACAAAGTCGAGCTGAAATGAAAAATGTGTTTTTAAAAATGTAAAAGAATCCAACAGTATCATCTGAAGACAGGAGGGGTGGGGATTTCTGTGGATGATGGGGTGAGAAAATACTTGGGGTAATGTTTAAGCATTTTAATCTTTACATTGTGGGAAAATGAGTTGAGCTGCCATAACAGATGCCTTAACACGCATTATGCCGTGATAATTACAAAGTTCCCACAGACCTGACTCAGGCTGACAGGGCCTGAGGGAGGAAGGGAAATGTTATCACTTCCTGTTTGTAAATCCCTCACCTGAGGGGTCTGAGGTTGTGACACCTGCCAAAAACTCTCACTTTTTCTCAGGGCAGGATTAACAGCCGAGAGTGAAAGATTTGTTGTGAAGGGAAGCGTTGATTGAACAGTATTTGCGGGAGTCAGTAATGCTATACTATACTTTTAGGTGCTGGTTTATAGAGTGAGGATCCACATATAATTTCTTCCAAACCACAACAAGGCAAAAGGTGCTCAGAAATTCTTACGTAGTATATGAATGTAGACCGATGTTTTATGACTCACATTCCACACTGATTCTTTGCCTCAAACTAGCCATTTCATATTATATGCAAGAATACCATCATTTAAATTCAGGTTTAATAATATATGACTTATACTGTGTTTATATAATACTTACAAGAGTCCCACTGGATTTCTTATCTCTCTGTATGAGCCTCAGAATCACACTGTATTAAACGCAAGTCAAAATCATGAGGATTACAAAACAGTAGGCAGTGTATCAAGAAGAGCGCTGTAGAAAAAGTCAAAGTGACATGATGCCACTGTGACCAGTGTGTCCGTTGTGTGATGACAAACACTAGCACTATAAGGCTGCATGTCAATAGTGGTTACCCTCAAAGAGATGGGAAGGCCCTGAAAGGGTTTGATTTGTTATGTCACACAATGTGTTATGTGTCTGCTAATAGAATCTCTCTGGCATTTCTCAGACTGAGGCCCACCGGGCACCATTTTATGGCTTATTCTGTAAAGACACACTAAGTTCACCGGACCATTTCTGTTTCAGTACCACGCTCACAATAACTGTGCAGCTGTATCCAGCTTATAGCTCAGGGGCGTAATAACCACAAGCTGGTACCACACACACACACACACACACACACACACACACACACACACACACACACACACACACACACACATGCACACACGCACACACGCGCGCGACACACACACACACACACACACACACACACACACACACACACACACACACACACACACACACACACACACACACACACACACACCCACGAGTGCACATGCACATGCACATGCACATGCACATGCACATGCACATGCACATGCACATGCACATGCACATGCACATGCACATGCACATGCACATGCACATGCACATGCACATGCACATGCACATGCACATGCACATGATTCGTTCACGTTCTCGTTCAGTAGCGCTATTTTCTAGTGTTCAAAATTCACTCGAGTAAAAGTACAAAAGTATTGGCATCAAAATATACTTAAAGGGATACTTCACTTTAGGGCCGGGGACACATTTAAAAAAAATATTAAAAATAAATGAAAAAAGTTATGGAAAATGCATGGCCCCCTCACGCATTAGAGTGTCCTACTAATGTGTGAGGGGGCCATGAATTTTCCATAACTTTTTTCATTTATTTTTAATATTTTTTTTAAATGTGTCCCCGGCCCGAGAGTGAAGTATCCCTTTAAAGAACCAAAAGTAAAAGTACTAACATATTTGAAATTAGCCGATCTACAAGCTCACAACGCGTCGCGATGCGACGCGTTGTGAGCTTGTAGATCTGCTATTTTCAAATAGCCTAGGTATAAAATAGGGCTAAAGTGGTTAAGTATGTTTTATAATGTGTGTAAAACACCATCGCGGGAGCGTATTTTTTTTACGTCGTGCGTGAACGTAACAGTTTCAGAAAGTGAACGAGCTCGTTCACATTCATGGCAAATGAACGAATCGATCATGAACGACACATCACTAATGCACATGCACATGCACATGCACATGCACATGCACATGCACATGCACATGCACATGCACATGCACATGCACATGCACATGCACATGCACATGCACATGCACATGCACATGCACATGCACTTTCTTATCAACAGAGTCACAAGTCTGTGTTTTTCCAAACCTTGCCATGTGGCAGCCATGCGCCACAAAGATCCCACACATGTTGGGTCCCCGGCCAGACATTTATCTAGCATAATGTGATTACGGTGACGTCCCCCTTGTGCTCTGTGGCAGCGGGTCAGGGTGGGACGCACAGTCTGGGGTCAGCTCCTCCCTGGCGCTCTGTTTTTACCCGCAATACTTTTGGCCTTCTGTTCCTTCAATTGTGGGCGCCTGTCTGCGGAACGAGGGCATGAGGCTGATCGGAGGTGAAATCTTCCTCCAGTCCCAATAGGCCTCGTTACCTATACAGACAAACACACAGTAAGGACTAGAACACAGATGTTCACTTGACGGCGGAGTGTTATGGTAGAGGTTGCAGGTCCCGGTTCATAGGGCATAAGGTAGGATCATGTGATATGTTGGACAATGAAGACATCATGGTTAGACCTCCCCATGACAGCATATAACCACCAGTATGCCTTTGGGTGTTTCAGAGCTTTGGCGTGGGTGCTTGCTTGTTGGACTGGTAGCCATCTGGAGATGGTGGAGCAGCATTGACCTATAGTGTACTTCTGGTAACTAATGTCATATAGGATGAGAATTCAATATTAACCAAGCCCCCCAGGACCGGGGCTTGGGTCTACAGCACAAGTGGTATGGTGGTCAGCTGTGTGTGCGTGCGTGCGTGCACGCGATAAGGCATTTTTCCCATAGACACACAGAGGAAAGCACATCTCGCTATTGCCAAATTCACAAAAGCAGTGGTGAGCGGTTTTCCGCAAAGCGTTTTTCTGCTAAATAGTGCGCTTCTGGTTGGATGCCACTTTGTCTTGCTACAGAGTGGCAGCAAAAGAGTTGGCACTTTTCCCAACTTTGCTGCTGTCCTTTTTGCTGCCTCCGCCTCCTAACGCAGCAGGGAAGATGGCAGTTGCTCCTCACCGTAGACAATGCACTGAACCTCGGTGCTTTCTCAGAACGTGCCAAGTACACTTTTTTTCTTTTGGTATTTTTGGGGCTGTTTCTGCCTTTATTGATAGTAAGTTGAGATATGACTCGAAACAGGGAGAGAGAGAGACTGGGAGTGACACGCAGCAAAGGTCGTCGGGATCGGGATTCGAACCCGCAGCACGCTGTCGGGCTGCATTAGAGCCTATACTGTTTGTGTGCGGCACCGCTGGGCCGCTAGGCCAGCGGGCGCTCCGCCAAGTATACTTTAATACATTTTTTGATACTTATCACATCCCGCGGGGGAACTTGAAGTTTTCAGCTTCACCCAGTCCACAGAGGAGCGCGGAGGTGGGGAGCAGTTAGGGGTTAAGTGTCTAGCTCAGGGACACTTTGACACATTGCTGAGGGCTGGAATCATACCGGGGACCTCCGGAGTCCAGGTGGGCTCTAACCAGTGGTGGAAAGTAACTAAGTACATTTACTTAAGTACTGTACTTAAGTGCAATTTTGAGGTATTTGTACTTTACTTGAGTATTTCCAATTTCCAATACTTTCACTTCTACTCCACTACATTTCAGAGGCAAATATTGTACTTTTACTCCACTACATTTATTTGAAAACTTTAGTTACTAGTTACTTTTGAGATATAAATTATGATATAATGAAACATACCTTAATCACTTTAACCCTATTTTATACCAAGGCTATTTGAAAATAGCCGATCTATAAGCTCACAACGCGTCGCATCGCGACGCGTTGTGAGCTTGTAGATCTGCTATTTTCAAATATTTAGTACTTTTACTTTTGGTACTTTGAGTACATTTTGATGCCAATACTTTTGTACTTTTACTCAAGTACATTTTTAATTCTGGACTTTTACTTGTAACAGAGTACTTTTATTTTGCAGTATTGGTACTTTTACTTAAGTAAAGAATTTGAGTACTTTTTCCACCACTGGCTCTAACCATTCAGCTATGGCCGCCCCGTATGAGGTCTGCCTCTTGAACGTGCAGACTGGTTGTCTGGAGTAGCCTACAGTTTGGCCAACATAGATTAGCCACGGTTAGATCTTGTTCAGTTTTTATCAAAACGAAACTTTGTTAAGTATAAAGTTATGCAGAGAAGAGAATTACCGCTAACGTTGATCATAATCACCATGATTTAATTATGGCTTTACACTATCTAACCTACCTACTTTTACTGAGAGACTATGACAACAAATGACCTGGTGTAGATCCATCGATCCTGGTGTAACGGGATCGATGGACACCAACCCACTCACAAGGTGGAAAGGACTTGGAAAGGACATAAACATGCATTAGGCCAACATTAAGGGTAGCCTATGTTAACCCAGAGAGAGGTTAGCTCAGTCAGCTACAGTTACATTCATACAAATAAATGACCACACAAGGTGAATTCCAATTCAAACCTTAAACATTGAGTACTGCTCTCTCACATTCAGAATAATAAATGAAGCAATTAATCTCAGGACACGGCGCTCTGCACTGCAAGCGTTACAAAGCAAATGTGAGTAAGAAGGGCACATTCCTAAATGTATTAAAATAAAGAGCTCAGACTATTGTTCCCCCACTCTATTCAATAAATCCAGGTACACTGAGCTAGTTATTAAAACATGCAGTTCATAATAGACTTAATTCAATAATATATAACCAGTGTAGCGCAATGCAGAGCAGTGTGTCACCATAAGCGACATAATATACTAACAGGGTAGCAATAGCCTGCTATTTACAAGAGATTTGTGTCTTGATCGTACTTGAAAGCTTACTGACAGGCTCGCTCACAGCAGTATGACGTTCATGACGCATAAAGACATTAATACAATACCCATGCTCTATGGGCATCAACACGGGACCAACATCCGGAAGGTCGTGCCTGCTTGCGGTGTATGTGGTGGGTGAGCAGCTTCATTGACATTGATTTTTCTATACCTCTCCCAGTTCTTTTAACCGCATGAGCCCTAGCGTCGCTATTCTGGGAATAGGTGAAGATTCGGCAAAAATAGCAGATCTACAAGCTCAGTGTTTTGAACTTTATAGATCGGCTATTCTCAGCAAAGAGATT
Organism: Gymnoscopelus braueri; assembly: GCF_963280865.1. Taxonomy (NCBI): domain Eukaryota; kingdom Metazoa; phylum Chordata; class Actinopteri; order Myctophiformes; family Myctophidae; genus Gymnoscopelus; species Gymnoscopelus braueri. Next base: position 4,810,479 of record NC_137612.1, on the reverse strand, counting down.
TGGTGTAGAGGCAAAAAAGAGTGCGCCCAGGATAGACCTCTGGGGGATCACGGTCAATGAAGTTAGATTGGGTTTAAAGGAGGAGTTCACCCAAAAAAGTACTTATTTTCTATCAATTGCACACCCTATGAAGCCTTGAATCCATGGATTCTTTTTTGTTTTTGTTGCATTCCTAAGCTAATAATTTGATTCCAGTCTCCTACCGGCTAATGTATCCGGTAGGAGACACAAAGTAGATTATTTGTGTCTCCTACCGGAAATACACACGGTCATCAAATCATTGTCTTAGGAATGCCACAAAAACAAAAATAAATCCATGAAATCAAGGCTTCATGGGGTGTGTAATTGATAGAAAATAAGTAATTTTATGGGTGAACTCCTCCTTTAAGTGATTAATTACATCCATGGTATTAACGCACCGATTGAGAAGCCTTTAACGGAATACTCCCCTGTAGTGATGAGCGGGTCGACCCGTAACCCGCGGCGCGGGTTGACCCGCGGGTCAACCCGCGGCGCGGGTGGGTCGAGTCAGGATTTCAGAGGAAATTATGCGGGCTACGGGTGAGCGGGTCAGCCGCTCT
>NC_137612.1:4799898-4802398 GCF_963280865.1 Gymnoscopelus braueri | reverse complement strand
TGGTGGAAAAAGTACTCAAATTCTTTACTTAAGTAAAAGTACCAATACTGCAATATAAAAATACTCTGTTACAAGTAAAAGTCCAGAATAAAAAATGTACTTGAGTAAAAGTACAAAAGTATTGGCATCAAAATGTACTTAAAGTATCAAAAGTAAAAGTACTAAATATTTGAAAATAGCAGATCTACAAGCTCACAACGCGTCGCGGTGCGACGCGTTGTGAGCTTGTAGATTTGCTATTTTCAAATAGCCTAGGTATAAAATAGGGCTAAAGTGGTTAATGTATGTTTCATTATATCATAATTTACATCTGAAAAGTAACTAGTAACTAAAGTTTTCAAATAATTGTAGTGGAGTAAAAGTACAATATTTTCCTCTGAGATGTAGTGGAGTAGAAGTAAAAGTAATGGAAATTGGAAATACTCAAGTAAAGTACAAATACCTCAAAATTGTACTTAAGTACAGTACTTAAGTAAATGTACTTAGTTACTTTCCACCACTGGCCATTTTTAGTGGCCACGAATCACGATAGGAAAATAAAAAGGATTGCCCATGCATATTTCACCAGCAAAAATAATATAATAAAAATAAAAATAATGAATTCATTTAAAATAAGCTTCAAACCATTTCTGGTATGTTTTACATTAACTTTGGGTCAGTTAGTCTGGAGCCATGGTTCGCATGCTTGCGTGCACGCGCGCGCGTAGTGTATGAGACTCCCTAAATGCATCATACACTGCTGCTTGCAAATGAGAAAACAAGCCGGAGTTGTGTGTGTGTGCTTCATTAACAGTGCATGAGGCTGGATAATATTGTGTGTGTGCGCGTGTCTCTCTTTTAGTGAGTGTGTGATGCATTGCATCCTGGGTAGAGAACGCAGAAAAACAGCTGGGTCACCATAGAATGAGACAACAGATTAATGCTGCCTGGAAAATTGTGTGTGTGTGTGTGTGTGTGTGTGTGTGTGTGTGTGTGTGTGTGTGTGTGTGTGTGTGTGTGTGTGTGTGTGTGTGTGTGTGTGTGTGTGTGTGTGTGTGTGTGTGTGTGTGTGTGGTAAGTCGTTTGGAATAAACGAAAAGAACAAGAAAACAGTTGAGAGAAAGTCAACACTGCAAATTAAAGCTTCAACAGTATCCTATCACCCTATGATACAACGTGCGTGCGTGCGTGCGTGCGTGCGTGCGTGCGTGCGTGCGTGCGTGCGTGCGTGCGTGCGTGCGTGCGTGCGTGCGTGCGTGCGTGCGTGCGTGCGTGCGTGCGTATAAGTGGTGAACATGCGCTGTGACCTTCAAATTGGATTTGTAAACATAAGACTCAGATAATGGGGATTTTCATCCATTACTATTGTTTATGCTCCTCCTTCACGCTGGACGCCACACAGAGACGTGTCCCTGGTGAACGGACCAGCTTTGAGGCTGAAAGTAACACAATAGTAGCTGCTACAAGCACACAGCCAATGTCAAACCATCCTGATACCAACACCATGGCTCTCCGGATTAGGGTTGCCAACCGTCCCTTGAAATCAGTGGTGGAAAAAGTACTCAAATTCTTTACTTAAGTAAAAGTACCAATACTGCAATATAAAAATACTCTGTTACAAGTAAAAGTCTAGAATTCAAAATTTACTTGAGTAAAAGTACAAAAGTATTGGCATCCAAAGTACCAAAAGTAAAAGTACTAAATATTTGAAAATAGCAGATCTACAAGCTCACAACGCGTCGCGATGCGACGCGTTGTGAGCTTGTAGATCTGCTATTTTCAAATAGCCTAGGTATAAAATAGGGTTAAAGTGGTTAATGTATGTTTCATTATATCATAGTTTATATCTGAATAGTAACTAGTAACTAAAGTTTTCAAATAATTGTAGTGGAGTAAAAAGTACAATATTTGCCTCTGAGATGTAGTGGAGTAGAAGTAAAAGTACTGAAAATGGGAAATACTCAAGTAAAGTACAAATACCTCAAAATTGTACTTAAGTACAGTACTTAAGTAAATGTACTTAGTTACTTTCCACCACTGCTTGAAATAAGGAATCACCCCTTATTTGGAAACTAAAAGACGTGTCTCTTATTGAACCGATAAGGGACTCACTTTGTTCCATATTTTTGGGAATCAATCAATCAATGACACACATCTTCCAAGTTCAAACAGCTATAATACAGGTCGTTAACCACTGAAACCCTCTAGAGACTTAAAGTAAACTGGACGCGAGTTGTCTCTACACCTATTTTTTCATTAAAATCTTAATAAAATAGTAATTTATACTACATCAACTTATACTGCATCAATCCAAGCTGGAAAAAAATCGATTGATTGATCATTCAAATGCTCTGTAAATAAACGAGGCCCACACTTTCAAGATATTCAAGTGGGCCCTGAAACAGAAAAGGTTGATAACCACTGCACCCAAAGTGCGTAATGTTCCGCTTGTGTCACGGATGTGGCAGCACCGGCGCTTGTTGCACGCACATGATTTGGCAACCCGGGAGCCAGTGAACAC
>NC_137612.1:4702398-4794898 GCF_963280865.1 Gymnoscopelus braueri | reverse complement strand
TCTGTGCGCCAGCATGAAGTTAACTGTATGCTGGTGCACCAGTTAACACCTAAATGAAATGTTGCGTTAATGCTGCGTTTACCTGTAAAAATGGCTACTGTGTGAAACGGGTCTAATAATATCTACCGCTGATATGTGTGTGGTGTACCTATGTAACTATGTTTAGGAAATGTACCAAATTTGCATATTTGCTTATAAGGCATTTGATGCTCTCAATAATGATCATCTCAAAAGGACTATGAAGGAACTGTTTGTAGAGAGACCGACACTCTGACTGCCACCATCTGGTTTTACGTAGACTATAATGCCCTGTTGCACTCAATCATTTGTTTTTTACACATTGAACTTGTGTCTCATTTTAAAAGTGCCAACAATTTCCTTTAATTTCTTCACAAATTACTTTATGCATACAATTATGTACGTGGCAAAAATATACTATAGAATAGAATGGACTTAGAGTAGATGTTCATCTTTTACCTTTTAGTTTATATCACCTATATTTGGTGATAAACCACACCTTCTTCGAATATATTCGTAACGCTAAACGGGATGTGTGACCCATAGTGCAGGAGCCTATCTGCGAGGTGTGAGGTGCCTTGATATTCAGTACAAGTACATCCCCCAGCCATGATGTACAAGTACACCCCCTGGACATGACACTAGTATGTCGCAGGGACTTACCCCCAATCCAACCCTTGACGCTCAGTGCCAAGCAGAGCGGCAATGGGTCCCATTTTTATAGTCTTTGGTATGACCCAGTCGGGGGATAGAAGAACCCCAATCTCCCAATCTCAGGGCAGGCACTCTATAACCACAAGGCCACAGAAGCTGGTTTATATTTTCAAATGAACAGACCAAAATATTATTGGCTGCCTTCTTGACACATTGTTTGGATCAGAGTCAGACTCATATAGTTCCATACTCTATATTTTCTCATATGCCATGGTTGGATGTGCCCAGTCAGCCATGTGTATACTTCCACATTATACACCCCTCCTCACGCATCACATCCTGTGTGACCGATCCAACCAGGAAGTAATCAGGAAGCTGTCCTCTGTTACAGTGACAGGTTGCATTGTTTAGCATTTAAATAACGCCATCTCTCCTCTCCTCTCCCCTAGAAGGAAAATTGCCCTGCCAGGCGCATCTTCGCTTCCCAGCCTATTCCGTTGTTTCCCAAGTTTGAGCCGTGGCTGACTGGCTGCTGGACAGCTGTGAGTGAGGGCCACTCACTGCTCTGTCAGGGGTGGAGGCAGACGCGCTGAACTGAGGCTAGCCATCCCTCGCTGCTCCTGCATGTCGCCCTTTCTCTTTTTAATGGGCTCCCGTGTGGAAGACAGTCTACGGAGTGATATGAAGAGAACTGTGTTTTTCCAACCTGTGTTTGTGTATGCATGTTGGTATTGAGAAGTACACAGGTGCACAAGCAACATCATCACATTGCTCATCCGGCCCCAAGGTCTTTCGAGAAGAGCTACTGTATATGTTATACTCTATATATAGGTTATACAAGTAGCACAGATTGTAACGTCTTGTGACGTTGTCAGAACAACAGAATAAGAATCACAGCTTGACTGTTGGTCTCATTAAAAGCATGAGTAATGATGTGAGGAACAGAAATCATTTGGTGATTACGTGTTTGCTTTGATTCAAACATTCCACATTGTGATGCTATTATCATCAATAAAAAGACAAAGGTTGCATGTTCATTAGTTCAAAGCTGGCTTGTGCACATTATTACCGTGTTGTAAGGATGGGTAGTATATTATGTGTGATGACAAGGCTAAAAACAAGGACTGTGTCACTGACAGTTGAAGGGAGACATAGTTTGCGGACACAAGAACCGTACCAAGGGTGAATTTACAGCCATCTTTTATGGTTCAAAACATTTACCATCGTAATGAAATGAGGCTTGTTTGGGTTTAATAGCTGAAACAAACACTCTCTGAGAAAGTCTAGGGTAATTTGTTTTGCCTACTGTAGACATGTGTGCAGAGCCCTCACAGACCATCTGTGTCAGCCGCAGAGCGTCACAGAGAGAGGGTTTATAGATGTGCGTTTTATAAATGCACTGTGAACCTCGTGAAAAATGTTTCCACACACCCGGCGCAAGCATGGACTGGGTATAGCATTTCCTCTGTATTCACCATATCTCGCCAAAAGAAATCATGCAACAGTTTAAGAAAAGGCTGGCGAGTCAAATATTTTGTACCAACCTTTGAACTGTTCACCACAACATCTGAAGACATGAATGAATGTCATGTGAAAAAAAAGTAGCTCTTGAGTTGGCTGTTTACTAACTTTTCCTCCGACTTAAGCTGCCAAAGACAAACCATCAAATGACGGCGGTGGCCGCGGTGCTGACCAAAAATAGTGCATCTATAAGCTTCACGACACGTGAGTTTACAGATCGGCTATTTTCAGTCCACGACATCTTCGTACAACAAAATATTAATCCAACATAAGCCTACAATATTATTCTAAAAGGCGACTCAAGGTTACCTGTGCTGTGAGTGTCCATCTTGTATTTGCCCCCAGGTCAGTGGAGTGCAAGCAGGATTGTCTGTTTCTGCATGGGATCCCGCATCATCTGCAGCTCCTCAATAATTCAATGGAAAGAGGAGACATGGGCTCTGGCATAATTACTGTGTGAGGGTGACAGGCTCCACTGTCAAGGACAAGGGAGGACTACGGTTTACAGTGCTGGAAGGAGCTAAACGACATGGCGGTAGCCTGTGGCAGGACATCATCCTGAAGAATAAAGGCTCACTCACTGAGAGGTGAGGGAACAGCTGTTAATGGAGGCACAACTTTGGAACATTATATAGAAAACAGTCTGTTGTTCTTTAAGCAATAATTAATAATCATAATACACTCTTCGTTGTTAAAAGTAGAGGTCAGGAGTGCTGCTGCTTAAAAGTAGCCTGCTTGCAAACATTCATATTTTTCACTCTGCCGTTAAAACTTCACAATGGATGAATGAACAAAGGCATGAATGAATGAATGAATGGTTACACACAGTTGTTCTCAGCAGCCACAAAGCAACATGATCTGTCACTGTTCGCTGTAAGGGAGCTGACCTCAACACTAGGCCGAGCTGAGACGACGGAACTTGTGTCACCTTAGCAGATCCCGGAAATTCTCCCTTATCATAACAAGAATACAGTACTGTACCTGCCAAGATATGAGAAAAGCTCTTCCTGGCTCCACAGTGTGAAACCTGGCACAGACAAATGCTTGGCATCAAGCCACTAGCCTTAAATGAAGGAGACACCGTATAGTCATTAAAACGAAATGCTTTGACATATTTTCTCTCCCCCAGGTACAAGTTACCCAGGTTGAACAATTGTATCAAGTCTACCAGTTATCTGGTACTGGTGTAGGTCCCCTACCAGTCTTATTAGTCTGGTTGCCCTAACAGGGCAACCAGACTATAGTACTCTTCCCACTTTATTCTTTCTTTCTAGATAAACTTTATTTTGTCCCGCTACTCCTCCCACAGTTTTTCCCCCCCAATTGTGTGCCATATGTCAAAATGACCGGCTTCACCGGGAATCGTGTGCTATCATTTTGCTGAAAGATTGGTAACATAGTTTCCCCATCCACTTTAATGGGAAAATTAAAAAACTCACATTCAAGTATTTTTTTTCTCAAAAACCGTAAGGACTAGAGTTACAAGACTTGAAGGGGAGGTTTATAATTTAATGTGAAATTATAATAAAATAATGCACCATTCGGCCTCATGGTGGCGCTATAACAGCCCACTTTACGTTTTGGCCTATAACTCTTGAACCGTAGGTCGTAGAATAAGAATCTTTTTTTCCCTAGATTCCTTGGGTAATGACGCAACTCCCCGTATAGGCCACGCCCATTTGCGTCAGGACAAATTTTCCGCCATTTTGAATTTTCTTTAAAAGACACTTTTAGGTCCTCCTCCCACATATTTTGTCCAAATTTTATTTCAAAAATTGGTACACATGATCTCTTGACCCATGCGATAAACATCTCCAAGCAGAATTTTGATAGTCCATACCGTTTGACTGTAAATGGCTTCCAAAGTTAGCGGGAGGGGACCATTTTACAAAAAAGGCCAAAAATCACGAACGAAACGTCCGGTCAATCCCAAATTTCAATCACATGTCAAGGGTGGTTGACTCAATGAATCCCCAAAAGTATTTCCACTTTGATCCATAGGGGGCGCCACAAATGTACAAAATGTAACCGTTTGATGCAAAAAACATTATTTGGGGGGGATCAAAATGAAACGCAAGTGATCTCAGGAGTGACGTGACAATGTAATTGGCGCAGCCTCCAACGGTATTCCTCCCAGCGTATTCCTCGAGTCCCGGCGGCCACGACCCGCGGCTCGCGTTGGCGCAACCACACTTTGCAATTTCCCAGAATTGCGAATATTGTAGTTTATAGATTAGTAGACTTGTAACAGTTATAAGCACTCACCATTACTCACAATGCTTTATAACAATAATCATAACAGATTATACAGCATTTTATAATGACTTAAAAGGTCAAGTATAAATGCATTATAATTTGCTTATAACACTGTATATCTATCTATCTATCTCTCTCTCTATTTATCTGTCTGTCCGTCTGTCTGTCCGTCCGTTTTTACTCTTTAATATTGTAAGTAGACCTTTGATCACAAGGGAATGTCAAACCTTACTCCAGGTTTTTCTTCATAAAATATCATGTTACATTCGGCACTAACATCCAAGGAACAGAAGCCTCTTGCTTCAGGAACAGAAACTATTTGGATTAACTGTATGCTCCCACATGTCTTTCTCAAAGTTATGTGCTGAAATGAATCCAACACGGTTACAAGCTGCACATTTCATTCTCATTTTAGTATTAATTCAAGTGGAAGAAGGGGATTACATGGGTCTGACAACTTCATATAACATAAAATAAGAGCTTCATGGGCTATAATGTCATGTCTAGAAAACACACTGAACAAAACATCATATTAACATTTTTAATATATGTAACACTAGTTTTTAAAAGACTGAGTCTAATATGTGTGGCCTCCCTGTCCAATCTTTAGCCATCAATATAGAAAGAGAACGTGACGTCACACCATTGAAAGTAATAGGGTGAAGTTTGAGCTGCACAGCTGTGTTCAGTGGTGAAGCTAGTGCACTATACCAGCAGGCTGCTTGTGTCCTAAATGTCCTCAAGTGCTATACCAATAAACTTGCCTGGCCTTGACTCTTCATATTCAAGGTTGCAACACAAGTTCCAAGTTCTTGATCATAATGAAATGAGTCAAGTAAAGTTCAATCAAAGGGCTGATGTTTGCTTGTCTCCCTGCCGGATATGGACATCAGAAAGGAAAGCAAGGCCAAGCTTAACGTTTGATTATGCCTGAGAAACGACACAACAAATGTCAAGTGACAACAAGTGACAAATGATGTTTGTCACTAATTGCGTTCTGTTCATTTCTGCTAGATTTTCATTATGAAATATTTTAGCCCTTCTTTTAAGCTGCTTCCTTAGAGAGGTGGGGTAAAGGGATGGTAACTGGAGCTGCTAATTAGCTTAGCATAAGTTGTCAAGAAAGTTCTTGTTAGGGAATGTAGTGTGAACTGCCACAGTATTTTTAAACAGAGCCCTATGGGATAGAGCCAGAAGGCTTTCCAAATGCAACCGCTCTTCAAAAGCGCTGCGCTTTTTGAAAGTTGAAAAGCTGAAAGCAGCTGAAACATAGACTATGGATGAAGGGAACGGTAACGTCACCCATTTCTCGGCAAATTCAAATCCACCGTCTTGGAATTTCCGGTCCCGAAAATCAATTTTATTATAATCAATAAAAACAATTATGGGACCATAATTTACGAAAACGTATATCATGGTAAGTGAAAGAAGACTTTAAACTAGCGCCTGAACGCATTTTTTTCAACGTATTTATGATAATGTTTACTAAAGGTAATAAAATCAAGTGTAAGGTCCGCTCAAATCCCCATTGTAATCAATGGCGGGGTAATTCTTCTGCAGCCAGCAGGGGAGAAATAGCGACACCTTCTCTAGACTAGGCCATTCATGAGAACTGCAGTCCTAAAGCACTTCCTTATTGGCTTCATATCCAGTGGAGCTTCCTTGCCGCCTCAGCTGAACTTATAGAAAAACTCATGTGTCATCAACCACCTTTATGTTTTGTTTCTCACTGCGCGTGTTATGTTGTTGGTTGTTTAAATATATATATATATATTATTAAAACAAAACAACAACATGTTCTCTGTCTTTATTAGACGCAAGCTGTTTGGTACATCAGGGGTTTGTCCCTTTCATGTAATATCAAAGTCATTATTATCCTTCACAGCAATTATAATAATTATACCACTTATGTTACCAATTGATTCAAATTGCTTTATGGCATGTGCATAGCCTCATTTCACCAGTCAACTGTTAAACTTTGAAAACTAATAAATAGATATACACACACGCACACGCACGCACGCACGCACGCACGCACGCGCGCACGCACGCGCGCACGCGCGCACGCACGCACGCACGCACGCACACGCACACACACACACACACACACACACACACACACACATACACATTAATGATAATAATCAATTTGTAACAAAGCTAACAAAATCACCAATAATTATTGGCTTTGTTTCACAGAGTGACACATTGCAGCTCACAGGAGATCATGGTGTAGTTGTGTAGCTCTTGAGGAGACAGGTGATTTACTTGTAATGGATGTTAATGTGGCAGACACTGCTGAAGAGATTCCCAGTGGTGTACACTTACAGTTAATTGATAATTGAGGTCTATGAAAAGATGCACATTAAATCATGGCCAATGAGCCTGCCTATAAGGTTGCAGCAATTTAAAGAACAAGTCTCCAGAGTCTCTTAAAGCTTCCCGCAACGGAAATGCACAGTGAATGAATAATTAAAGTGGAAATCTAGCTTAACTCATATTACTTTACGTAAGACATTATTATTTGAAAAGTGCAACATCTGAATATTACGTTCATTGTTCATTTAACTCTAGTGTACACATGGTTTGATTTGTACACCCTCTGAGTTTAATTAAAGTTTTACAGTGCAACCTTCACCATCTTCAGGTAGAACCTAATGATAAGTTCTTCCTCCACTATGTCTCTAGTATTATGAATCACAACTGTGGTGTGATGTCCCACCTAATTATCTCTTGTGAGTCATAACTGTGTGTTTCAGTGATTTTCATACATGTTGTCATGTCATGGAGGTCTGCAAGTATTTTTACAGATATTTATCCAATTTACTCAAAACAACCAATTATTCCCAAACTCTTTGTTGGGGAGTGAATTCCATGTAATACAACTAGCAGCTAGTAACTACATTTTGCAGTAGCTTGCTGGTAGTTCAATTACATTCCTATTTGCATCGTGATTCAAGTAGTTCCTATTCTTTTTATTTTTATGTTTACACAATTTAATGGGAGTTAGCTACTGAATACTAATACTACAAACCATTTCGGGCTATAAAAGGAGAGGAATTATTTATTTATTTGTATTAGTATTTTGCCGCTTCTCTAATGTAATCGAATCCCCTTTGGCCAGCCCCACCCCATTTTCCTTTCACCCTGACCTCTGTAAAGACATGCCCAGACAATGTATTCCTCAGGCAGGACTCTAATTTCTGGAGGACAGGTGTCTGTCTGATTGATGTATTCCTTGCTCTTTCCCATGAACTGTGGGGTATTTGTTTTTTTTGGTTTAGGTTTGACCTGTGACAAGTGCACACTTTTGGCGATACATTCAATTGAGTGGCATTTTCAACTAGCATGTGACTTTCAGTATTATATTTTGTTATAATTTTGCATCACATGTGCATCAGGCATGTGCATACATGGAGCCAACCTGAGTGGGCACCTGGCCCTTGCCTTCATAGCAGAAAGGGTCCTTTTATTTCCTATGTAATTTCTCTCTCAAGGCGATGCCATTTTGTTTTTGTCTCCTTATAAGTGCTTTTAGCAAGAAACAAGGGAACTGGCGTGCTCAACACAAAAGTCTTCAGATGGTGCCGACCTAGAGGGCACATGAAAAGAAAAAGTCATCAGCACTCGCAAAATTAGCATGTAACTCTGTTAATTACGCACATCAGCAGAAGGAAACAGCCACAGACCTTTATCAGTGTTTCTGAGACATGTAGTCTGGTTTACAAGGTTAGAAGTCGTCTATCACATGCTCATGATGCCCACAATTGTGACCATTTTGATCAACTTCCGTTGAGGAGGGGGTATATAAGGGCACCTGTCTGTGCATGGCCCTGATGTAGTGTTATAATCATCATTTTTTATTTTATTTTACAAAGTAGTTTGAACTACTTTTTGCTTTAGTTAACCAAACTTTAATTCTCCCTTGGGTAACTATGCTGCAGTTCAACTTCTTCCAAGAGTGAAATAATTAGTATAGCTTCCAAGGCATGCTTTCAAAGTAGCTTTCCCTGCACTGCCCAAACTCATTTTGATCCAAATCCAACAGGTAGACTACATCTGTGTCATGGTCTCAACTCTCCACAGAGGAACAGACAGCATATTGTATCACCATCTGTTAACATTTTCAGTATTTTTAATGACGTACAGTATGTTGGAATGCGGCATATAGCTCTGGATGGTGCTTCAAAACGCCAGGTAATATCCGTCCTGCCTGGTGCTGTCCGGCCCAGATGGCCATGTTCCACGGGCTTTCCGTGATTCAAAGCGCCGTAATGAGATTGGAGCGATCGTACAAAGTGATGAGACAGGCTTAGCTGGTGATAACCTGCAGTGTGCTAGCCAACCATCGTCCCTGTTGGTGTTAGCCAGTTAGAGCCGCATTATACCAGGTTAGTCAGGCCTTGCTGTGTCACTTCAGGTTACATGGCCACTGAGCCTGGATTTACCCCGCTGGCTCCAGTCTGATTTGTTTCACTTGATTTACACACAAATATCATGTTTTTACTGCTGAAAAATAAAACAATCTAAGAAAATTCCAATGGCTATTGTTAATCATGGGCCTAATGCCAAAGAATGTTATGGGTGGGTGTATACACAGCATGCATGTGCACATGGAAACTGTGATTTGGTGTGTGTGTGTGTGTGTGTGTGTGTGTGTGTGTGTGTGTGTGTGTGTGTGTGTGTGTGTGTGTGTGTGTGTGCGTGTGCGTGTGTGTTTCTAAGGAGTGCTGGGACCCATCCGTCTCCATGTGATCAGTCAGTGCCCGTGTCTCTCCACACGCTTCAAATGTTTACTCTTCCTTCCAAAAACACAAACCCATTAAAAGTGCATGAATAAAATGAAGCAAATAAGAAAGCAAACCAGCCAAAAGGACACTCTTGAAGGTGTTTAGTATTCTCTGTGCTTTCAGCTCAAGCTGCTCGGCCGGTACAACGTCTCCTCCAGGCTTCAGCCATGACAGCCAAGATTACTGGAATCTGACTAGTGGGCTACAGAAAACAAAACAAAAACAGCAACGCTCACAACTGTATGCAAAACATTGCATCATACTTTTTTTATAGAGGAATTGAAAATGGGTGGTTTTATTTCAAATAATATTTTAGATTTAAAAAAAAAATAACAAACTGCCCAAATATGAGAAAACTTTCACATTTTAATATTTTCACCATAATGGGTTGAGTACACGTCAGGGGTTTTTCAAACTTTCACTTTCACACACACACACACACACACACACACACACACACACACACACACACACACACACACACACACACACACACACACACAGAAAGACAGGCAGGCCATTTCCTCCAAATAGAGCCACGCCGTAAAAAGCCAACTCAGCCATTAATTGGTCTTATACCATTTAATATTCTTAACGCTTCAAGATGCAATTCCCATGGGAGGTTGATGGTAAAGTTCAGCTGCACTATCCTGAGTCTAATCAATGTTTTGGTGTTGAAGCCAGAGACAGAGGAGGGCTTTGTCCACGTTCACATTGCTCTGAAGTGACCAGACAGAGGCCTGTTAGTTTTGACAGGCTTTGAGAAATGTTGCTAATTAATATCAGTTGTTCTTTTGTTCACATATATGAATGCACACACACACGCACACACATACACATGCACGCACACACGCACGCACGCACGCAGTCGCACACACACACACACACACACACACACACACAGACACACACACACACACACAGACACACACACACACACACACACACACACACACACACACACACACACACACACACACACACACACACACACACACACACACACACACACACACACACACACACACAGAGGGCCAGGTAGTATAGTGAATGCCAGACATTGCTTCTCTCCTGAGCGCAATCTGTAACAGGAGATGTCTGTTAGAATAACTGAGTTATTCCCAAAGCTTCATTACCCCAGAGACACTGTGGAACCATGCCCAAAACACACTTTGTCTAAACTCTTGATTTTCACTGGCTACATGATGAATATTGAGATTTGGCCTTCAAAGTCACTTTCGCTCTCTAGTGGGTGGATGCAATGTGTACACACTAAAAACCTCACTGTTCATTTAACTCTGAGAGTGTACAAATGTAACCAAATGGAGCTGAGTGTCCAAAATAGCAGATCGGCTATTTTTGGCAAAGAGATTAAGGTGCAGACAGAAAAAGTGGTATAGTTGTAACTCAAGTCCGTTTTACTAAGAATAGAGGGTTTACAGTAAGTGGTTAACACTGAGGATTTTACGGTGTATGTGAAGTCTGACGTGTGATAAAGTGTATGAACTTAAAAGTTTGCTGTATAGCCTTACGGGTGTAGCTTGTATCCAAAATCTGTCATCAAAGTGTCATGTTAATGTAAGTTGGTGCAGAAAAATGTGTCAACTGAAGGGTTGTGACAGACAAGCCCAGGGCATGCTTGTTTAATTAGGGACGTGCCTTGTTTTGTAGAGCTCACCAGCAAGCATGTCACTCAGTGCCTCATGGCCTCATTCATGTTTTATTCAGTGCTTTAAAAGTTTAAAAATTAACTTGCGTGAGCCTGTAGATCATAAGTGTCCTACAGCCAAGTTTACTCAACTAGTGTGTGTAAAAAAACAATAGCCTAATCCCATGTTAGAGACACATTCTGAGTACTTTATTTAATTTTTATCTTATCTATCTTGATTTGGTTCTTGAAGGTACTCTTACCTGTACCATCCTGTTTCACTTTAACTGTTGTTGCGGCTATGACACCTGAATTGATCCCTCCGGGGCATCGCGGTTGGTCTTATCTTATCTCAGTTGGTTCTCACAGCCCTAGTACGCACTACTTGTGGAAAAGTGGACTGTGTAGATTATAGATGTGGTTTGGTTATAGGGTACTTTGTTTTTGCTACTTTCTCCCATAAATGTAATATAATTTCATTATACACTAATTCTATAACTTATAGTTTGGCATCAGAGTGCATAGGGTGAGCTGAGTGTACCTTGAATATTGAAGATCATGATATTATTATTATTATTATTATTACATTTATTATTATTGTTGTTATATGTGCCCGCTGTAGGCTAGTTGTGATTTCAACCAGTGGTGTAAAGTAACTACGTATATTTACTCAAGTACTGTACTTAAGTAAAATGTTGAGGTATTTTTACTTTACTGGAGTATTTCCAATTTTCAGTACTTTTACTTCTACTCCACTACAACTCAAAGGCAAATATTGTACTTTTACTCCTCTACAATTATTTCAAAACTTTAGTTACTAGTTACTTTGTAGATTTGGATTATTATTACAAAACACACATTAACCACTTCAGCCCTACATACATTTCGGCCATTTGAAAATAGACGATATACAAGCTCACAATGTGTCGCGAGTTTTATATATTTTATACAATTGAAAAGTTGTGAAATGGGACATTCTGCATAATGAGTACTTTCTACTTTTGGTACTTTAAGTAATTTTAATACCAATACTTTTGTACTTTTACTCAAGTACTTTTTTTTATTCCGGATTTTTACTTGTAACAGAGTATTTCTACATTGCAGTATTGATACTTTTACTTGGGTAGAAAAATGTAAACTTGCAGGAGGAGGAAAAAAGTACCCTGTGTGTGTGTGTGTGTGTGTGTGTGTGTGTGTGTGTGTGTGTGTGTGTGTGTGTGTGTGTGTGTGTGTGTGTGGTGGTTTGGACTTTGGCCACACTGTGAAACAACTCCACGACGCCCTCTATGGGCTCAGTTAGGCAACTGAAGCAACAAAGTGCATTCCTTGCTCCTTGCGCCTCCCGTTTGGGCTGCTCCCCCCCCCCCCCCCCCCTCCCCCTCTCCTCCTCCTCCTCCTCCTCCTCCTCTCTCTCTCTCTCTCTCTCTCTCTCTCCCCTGTGGAACCCAGAGCTGCATTCTTCCCCATTCACACGCAGAGGAGCCGCCGAGGCGAGCACTCACTACTACTAGTACGTCCGTGACGAGAGTGTGGAAATGTCCCAGAGTTGTGGAATTTAAACCATCATGGCAAAGGATCTCTAACCTAAGGATCACATGAACCTGTAAGTAATCTACTGCTGTTGGGATTTGGCGCACGGTTATGGTTTTTTTTTCACCCCACCTTTATGAGAGGAACAGTTTTTTGAGTCCCCGGTGGGTCAAACATTTTAGATCCGTTGGTTTGTGTCGTTAGTTTTCTCTCTCTCTCCGGGTGGTTTGTTTCAGAGCTGGAGCCCCATCTAAACATAGACTGTGTTTTAAAGACACTGTGAGTGGGTTGGTAGAACCAGAGCAGCGCGATCCCACAATTTTAGGTGTGGATTCCGATTGTAAAAAAAAAAAGGCTTGTGTTTCTGCAGGCAGGCAGCGTTATGAATGCGCGCCGTGGCGTGGCGTGGACCACCGGTCGGTTTGCGTGGACCACCAGACCAGTCGGGTTTGCGTGGACCACCGGTCGGGATTGCGTGGACCACCGGTCGGTTTGCGTGGACCACCAGACCAGTCGGGTTTGCGTGGACCACCGGTCGGGATTGCGTGGACCACCGGTCGGTTTGCGTGGACCACCAGACCAGTCGGGTTTGCGTGGACCACCGGTCGGTTTGCGTGGACCACCGGTCGGTTTAATGATCAACACGAAACAGGGGGGAAACTGGTCAATGCATAAGGAGGTGTTATTATTGTTGGTTTGAATCCTTGTGCATAAAACAAGCACAGGAACCATATTCAACAGAGAAGGAAAGGGCTATTAATTTTTTCCCCAAGAAGCCCCAGATCCATCCAGCACAGCGTTGGGTTTAGTTTATAGGTTATAAATGTAGATGGTAATAGTGGTGTGATGATTTTTTTTAAATGCATTTGCTTATTGTAGCACTTTGAGATTTTCACAAATATAAAGTGCATTATAAATAAATTCAATTATTATTATTAAATACCAGTGACTTTTCCTCGTCTTGTTCTCGTAATCCTCGTTTGACTCTCATACTTTATGTGTTTGTTGCGCTGCTGGTTGAGGTGTGTGTGTGTGTGTGTGTGTGTGTGTGTGTGTGTGTGTGTGTTGTTGTTCCACTGCAATGTTGAACAGAACAGCAGACAGTCTGGTTCTAGTTGGAGTGTGCATATGGTTGTTGCATTGCCTTAGAGGAGGAATGCCACCACCACCATACATAATTATAGGTGTTCACACAGACTGACACTGACTGTCGCCACCCGGGGAAACAGTTGTTGGTGGGGGAGAGCAGAGCAGAGGAGACAACACACGTGAGACCCATACATGCATACATGGATTTTTACATTGCAATTCGTTGCATGTTCTGTGTGTGATGGCTGTTTAAATACGTTCGGAGCCCAGGATGTGTTGTTCTGCCCTATAACACTCTTAAGTGGACATAAGGGAGGGGTGTTGCATTTCTCCAGGGGACATGCTGCTGCTGTTTTGTAAAAGAAAAGGAGAAAAAAATCGATTCCCCCTATTAGCTTTGAAATAATTAGAAATCGTGTTGGTTGGGTGGTGTGTGTGGGAAGAAAAAAAACCCTGTTAATCTGCTAACGAATGAGAGGCAATTTGTAAGCTTTGTTATTCGACAGCAATGTAATTCCCCATTGAGCAGCGACAGAATGATGAGGGCTGTCTGTGGGTGTGTTGAGTGCGAAATGCTCTCATTGCTCTATTGGATTCTCTTCAATCGCATTTTAATCAAACCCTGGTTAACCAATTAGGCTCCCCCACATAGGCGATATTCAATTCATTTGGAATATAGAATAATAAAATTATATATTAAAGTGAATGAAATGGGAGGATCCATCCATCATGTTCCAGTTCCATGCATCATTTTAAACCAGGTCCTTTTTGGACTGCCAGGCTCTAATATTCTAATCTAAACTGACCTCAATTTTGCCCACTATTGAATGAAGTTGAAGCGTCTCCACTGACGGTCAAATGCAAAGTATTCACATGCTAATGAGGCAGGAGTTCAGGCGTGACATAAATGTTTACTTAAGAGGTGGTACTTGGTGAATAATAACTGCTGCTAATCATCATCACTCATTCACTAACATTAGTGAGTAGTGACACATAGGGTTGGGATCTGGAACCGGAGGAACCAGATCCAACATTGAGGAACCGGCATCGGTTCCATCATATTTTCATAACTGTTTTCCGAGACAGATTTTCTCACACTCTCAGAGGCTGGTTATGTGGACTTCACGTCTGCCATACAATACCGATGGCTCTCAAACAACGACCATTATAACTCTGAGAGTGTACAAATGGGACCAAATGGACCATTTGGTCCCATTTGTGCACTCTCAAAGTTACAGACCTGTAAGGGTCCATTTGGAAGCAATCGCTAAACGGAAACGTTGAAGAATAGGACAGTTTTGAGGGAATCGTTAAGGAACCAGAATCGTTAAAATCCTACAGGATCCCAACCCTAGTGACACATGCTCGGGATTTAACTCGACTTTCTCCAAGATATCAACCACCCAAAAAGAATGTCAAACTGTCAGCATGAGGAAAATAATGTGACGGTCATTCATTCATTACATTGTATCGGTTTGTGACAGACTGCAAGGAGTGGCTATATTGTAGCCAAGCCTGTAGAGACACTTTTTGTAGTCTGAGCAGATGGATTTAGAATCACCCTCCTCTCCTTATTCAGATGACCTGCTGGCGCACACACATATTTGAACATTTCAGAAACGTGGACACGTTCCCCTTGAAAAAAAATCCTTTTAATATTCCAGGGGTGAAATATTCCCTTACCCTGTTATGTCTAAATTCGATTACCTTTTTGAGGAGACCATAGTGTCATAGCATTTGATTTAGCAGCCGGCCAAATGACACAGCACTCTCATAGCACATATCAAATAAATCTATTAAAGGAGATGATGAGACAAAAAAAAACTACCTTAATGATGTTTAACCCATTAAGACCTGAGGCGATTCTTTAAAAAAAATCTAAATCTCAAAGTCTTTTGAAAAAATTCTGGAAAATATTTTTTCAAGATTTTTCAAAAATAGCAGATCTACAAGCTCGTAGCGCGGCACTCGGTGCCGCGCTATGAGCTTCTAGATCTGCTATTTTTTGATAGCCCAAAGAAATTTTAAAATGAGACGCAGATGCGTCCCCGGTCTTAATGGGTTTAACAGCTTAAACCCAATATACTTCATTGACTTGAGTCCCCCAGGACTCTATATTAGGTCCTCTATTCTTTCCCTCTAAATCAAATCTCAACACGCCACATTATTTGTGACACCATGTGAACTTGTAGATCTGCTATATTCGCTGAACGTCCACCCCAGAAATGGGGATGCTAGGGTTCATGTGGTTAAAGCGTACGCTTGCCACCAGAGAGGGTCCCCACAAAAGGTTCCATGACCTTGCATGGCATTGTACATGAAAGCTAGTGGCCCAGCCAGAAAATTACAAGCAATTCGTTTCAATCTTCCCCAATTATGATACAAATCTCTCCACAATAGACCAGCAGTGTCATGAATTTTGAATGTCCGCCCTGTACGCTTGAGTTCGTTTGCGGCTGCTACAATGAAGGGTAAACCTATGATGTCCAAAGTTTGGAATTCAAGCTGACGTGTGCACTTTGCACCCCTCTGGCCTGGCCTTTGTGTGGCTGCCCCCCATAGAATTCCCCTGGACATTTCAATAAGCGGCATGGTTAAGGTCTAATAATTAGAATGTTAGAGGAATGACAAGGCTTGTGCTCATGTGAGAATTGCACTGCAAGCTGAGAAATGTCATCAGCGTAAAACATTTAAGGTATAGCTAATACAGGACATGTCATTGCATCATATATTGAAAACTGGACCGAAAATGGAGAACTGAAGTTAGTTCCGTCGAAACTCAAATGTAGATTTTCTCAGTGGGAATGAAAAAACATGGTGACAGTCATTGAAATTGTTTATGTGAAATACCTTTGAAGTCCGTATTGCATACACAGTAGGGTGTAGGCTAATTTGCTCAGCGTGAAGCTGCTAATATATCCATTTGTAACTCTTTGAGTTAAATTAGCACTTCTTCGGGTTCAGGGTTTCATGTACTGTTTCATTGGAGTGGAAGTAGGCCTGTATGTGCTGTGCATGTGTATGCACTTGGGAAAAGGTGTCTTCTTTTCCAGTTTCCTTGACTGTCAGACATTTTAAACCAGTGTGACTACCCCCCCCCCCCCCCACCACCACCTTTTGCTTCTTCTCCTTTTATTCATCTCACTCATCACTCTCTCTGCCTCGCCAGTGGCGTTAGTAACGCTAGTTTGAACAAGACCTGGTAAGGAAGGACCCGCTGTGATTGACAGTTCTGCCGTGTTGAACTTCTTCATAGCGTTTTTGCAACTATGCCTGAACCTAACCTTATCCCTAACCTTAACCTCATTAAGATTATGCCTAAACCTAACCTTATTCCTAACCTTAACCTCAGTAAAAAAAAATATGCCTAAAGCTAACCTTATTCCTAACCTTATCCTCAGTAAAAATGATGCCTAAAGCTAACCTTATTCCTAACCCTTGCAGTAACATCAGTAAAATTATGCCTAAACCTAACCTTATTCCTAAACTTAACCTCCGTAAACGTAGGGTTTTTTTATCTGAGAAAATAAATTGTCTGCAAAAAGTAGCGTTCGATCGTGGAAAATCTATTGTCCGCAGTGAGATTCGAACCCACGGTCTACAGACTGGGAGTCTAATGATTAACACAGCACGCCGGCATTGAGCCAGCTGGTAGAGACAGGTTGTGGGAGTTAGTTGAATGTGACGCCGCTCCATCTATCTGTCTGAGTAGTGACGAGAGTGACTGGGGGCGTGGCCAAGTTGCTAGTAACTAGCGGTATTAACGCAACTTGCCTCTTGCCTTACCTTGCCACTGAGGATCATTACTGCTCTCACCCGCTTCTCTCTCTCTTCTCTTTCTCTCTGTCAGTCCTCCACCCTACCTATCCCCTTCTGCACTACCTCTCGCAAAACATAATTTCTCATCGCCTTCCCTAATTTTTTATTTCTGTAGTGTGTGTGCACTGCACACGTATGAGGCCTACCGTATCACTGTCTCAGCCAGTCCTGGCATTGAGTCTAACCGAAAACACATGCAGTAGTCACCCATCCTTTCTGTATCTTTGGACGGTGTCGCCAAATCAGCTTGACTTCCTCCACCATAATCGCCTTGACAGACGGAAATATGACGTATATATACGTGAGAAGATTGTCTTTATTAACCCCCATGGGGAAATTCTGTATTTTCACACGCATAGGGCCGAAATACAGAGTTGTAAATGTGGAGAGATGGCGGAATTATTGGGCTGCCATGTAGCGGCGCCCAGGAGCAGTTAGGGGGTTGGTGCCTTGTTCAAGGGCACCTCAACAGTGAGTGCTCATGTGAATTGGCACCTCTCCAGCTACCAGTCCATGCTAATACTGTTGGACTTGAACCGGCCACCCTCCGGTTTCCCAATCCAAGTCCCTACAGACTGAGCTACTGCTGCCCCCTTGTATTTCTATCTAGGGTCATCTTCGCTAGGGATGGGCAGAAGTTTGCGTGCAATGCATTCTGGCATGTAGTCGGTAAGGCTCTGTGAGGCGGGAGAACTCTGATTTCTCCTAGACTGAAGCTCACAATGCGATGCTGTTATTGTCCGTTATACGTGATTTTCATTATTTGTCGTATGATGAAGTATATAGAGTTTAAGTGTTAACTGTGACTCTGAAGACTAATTTCAACTTTGTCTGCTGCCCAACAAAAAAGACAGATTTTTCAAAATATGTCTTTTTGTTGTTGACAAAGACAACACTTGTTGAAAAGGTCTCGCCACAGAGTTTGGTGCCTGTGCGGGAGTGGCTGGTAAGCGCGACCGTTTTGCCAGTGTGCGTGCAGGCTACTGTGGCCTCACGGACCAGGGAAAGAGGGGAAAGTATCCTAGTGTCAGGTGAAAGAGGATCCCTTCTTCAGTTCAACCAATACAAGGTTATGTCAATCAGAAAGGTGGGGAGACGCCGCAGTTTAATCCAGCCTCATGTGATTGAGTGCTTTCCTCCTCAGAGCGCGAGCTCTGTAAACGGAGTATCTGCTTTCATATGATAGACGGCAGAGATGGCATGTTTTTATTACATACGTTTTCATTTGTGTCAGTCTCGCTAAGGAGGTTAGCAGGAGACATTCGCCGTTAGCGCACTGCTCGCTCTCTCCAGCCTTACCCGCTCTTCTGTTTCTCACACACCAATTGTCTCTCTTTCTCTCTCTCTCTCATTGGACACTATTGATCCTTACTGTGCCCTAACCCCTCTCTGTTTCTCTGTCACCTAGCTGCCTGTCGTCTTCCATCCGCATCTCCCCTGCTGTCATCTCGCTCCCTCTCTGAAACATCCCTCTGCCCCCCTCCACCTTCTTCTTTTCTCCTCCTCATCTCCCACCTTCCGTTTGAGCATTCACACACCGGCTCTCTCCCGGGTTTGCGTGGCGCCCTGGGGGGGTGGGGGTTCAGTGGCTGACGGGGACTACAGTGATATTAAAAAGCACTAAACAGGGACCATCAGTGAGGCTCTACCCAAAGGCTCTCTCTCATATATATATATATATATATATATATATATATATATATATATATATATATATATATATATATATATATATATATATATATATATATATATATATATATATATATATATATATTTATTTATTCACACACACACTCACTCACACACGTCTATGCCGCGTTGTGCTAACACCTCTAGCCGACAAGCCTTAATATGAAATAAACTCACTCTTCAATACCTCCCGGGCCTTCTTGACTGACTGCTGGAATGGGAATGACCTCCGTTTGGCCTGCATAAGGAGCATGGAGAGAGAGAGTCTGTGGGCGATGTGAAACTGCACAAGTACACAGTAAAATCCTCAGTGTTAATTTATCTATTTGTACACTCTCTGAGTTAAATGAACACACTGAGGGTTTTACCGTACCACTTACCAGTGCACCAAGAAGCACAGCTAGAGAAGACAGTTTGCAGGTGAGCTGGCACTGTGCACGGTCATCCACATCAGAAGGAAGGCCATCTAATGGCGGACAGCAGGGTCATCTGTGAACTCTGTCTGGTGTTTTGCTATGTTGGTTCTGGTCCCTGCAAGCTGCTCGCCCCAGAGAGAGGAGACGTATGCATCAGCTGAGCTCTAATGTGGAGATGACATGGAAGCCTGGTCTCCAACGTGTGACGCTTTGACCGTTTTCAACTCAAATCTAGCCAACTAAATACCACTCATGTGGAAGCAATGTAGAAATATTTTCATTTTGAAAATGACTTTTTTGGAGAAGTTTTCTCTCTCTCTCTCTCTCTCTCTCTCTCTCTCTCTCTCTCTCTCTCTCTCTCTCTCTCTCTCTCGCTCTCTCTCTCTTGTCGTGCTCATCCAAGTGAAATGTCTGTTATGTATAATTAATTTTCTCCTCTCTCCCGGTTTATTTTTATCGCCCACTTTTAACCGTTCTTCAAAGGACCCCTCCCCCGCTTCCGTCCTCCACAGTGCCTGCCGAAAGTGACAGCTGCTCATGGTACGGGGGCTGCTTTTTGAAGCAGGCACTAAAAAGGCCACTCACATCAAGACGGCTTGGGGTAGAAAAACCTCTGCCATACTGACTGTATCAAAACCCTGCCTGCTAATCTGGCTGCAAATTGAAATTAAGTCCCAACGAAATGTACATGGTTTGCTTTACTTCAAAAGTTCGGGTTAAAATGTAAAGCTGCACGGCGCAATTGATTTAGTTTTGGCACCATCAATCAATAAATGGGCTTCTTTGCTCTCATTTCTTTCTGCATGTGTGGCAGACACGGCATTGGTCATATATTTCCCTGTCAGTCAAGATGACTAACGCTTGTCAATTGGCTCTCATCCAAAGTACACAGCAAAATCCTCTGTGTTAATTTGCTAATAACGTAAACTGATGATTACGTTCTGCCGTGTTCTCACCCTCAGACTCCGGTGTCGGCTGCATTAGGATTGAGCAACCCACCTCTTTAGGTGTAAAAAGGCAATGTTTGACCCCATTTGGACTTGTGACCCGTCAGCCCTGTGTTTGTGCCCCCCACCCTCGGCATATGAGGGTTCCTGCTCGGTATGCTAACGCCGTTGTCAGCATTCTCCCCTGCAGACACTGACTCTGACAGGCAGCCGGAGCCCTCTGCGTGTGTTGAATGGCTTCTCTTCTTCCGTTTCCTCATTGAAGAGGGGCAACGGGCCTGCTATTGATCAGGAAGTCTCCACTCAATGGTTCTTTCCTGTAAGACAAGACGCTACCTGTACGTGCTGCCCTCTTTCCTCCCCACCGTCCGGCTTGTATTGGGCCTGTGCATCAGGGCCGTGCAGAGACCAGAGAGGCGGGCCGCTCAAAGTTCAAACGGGGCAATATTTAAAAACGCAGTACACCACCAGTTTTCACACCATAACCTGTTGAATTATACCCACTTTGGCTGCGAACAGCGTCCAGGTGTGTTTTACACAATTTTACATGTGTTGAGAGACCATAATCTAGTTCAAGTAGCTTTGAATCAGGGGAGGAAGTATCATCATACAAAAAAATCTTCGGAATCTCTATTTAAACAATTGAGCACCTGTCTCTCAGCGGGCGTGGCTGCAAACCATAACACCCCATCCTGACATATAGCAACACGAGCGAGCGAGAAAAAGTCATTAAAAGACATGTGTTTCAACCAGGCTGTCCTCGCGTACCACGAGTGACGGCGAGTTGTGCAGCGACGTCATCCCCCTCAGATATTCGCTCACAGTGTCTCTATTTTTGCGAGGTTTCATGGCAGTCTTCCCACCCAAAACTATTGTTAGATCTGCACGCTGCTTTGCACACGTTTGTGGAATACAGCTATTTTGATTGTCAGAAGTTGCATCAAGAGTTCAGGAAAGTGGATGTTCAAAGGGCATATTGGACAGAGTAGCACTGGAGCTTCTGACTCATTTCGTATTTATATTTCAGGATTGTTCACAGTATAGTAAGACCCTCTTTACGTCATATTTATATTACTGGATGGTTCAAACAGTATAGATTAGTGATTCAATGGACTAGCTCTCACATTTAAGGGAGACCACCTGTGACACCTGCATGCTGTGTTTCTGCAGTCATGCATGTGGAGGAAATATCTGAAGCCGACTCTGTGTGTGTGTGTGTGTGTGTGTGTGTGTGTGTGGGTGCACGGCTGCACTCGCCACGTGGTAGCTTCATGAAGCGGAGACATTCATTTCCTCTCTTTAGTTATTCATTTGTTAATTTTATTGGTCCACTCCAGACTATGTTGCGCCATTGGCTGACGCTAGTCACGCTACATATCGGGACAGTTTGTCGCGCAATTTCGTCGGCAGATCACTCGCTTGCTGGCAGTGGGGTGTGAGGAGAGTGGAGGGCACGTGATGTCACTGTGTCAGGTGACGGTGAAAGTGAAACTGACTGAAGGCAGCCATGCAGGCCAGCCAAGGAAGGCAGGCCTTTTACAAAGGGCACTTCGGACATCCGGTACAAAAGGGCAGGTGCTCAAGCCCCCTCAGCCCTACCCTTGTCTCCCATCATATGGCAGTACAAGACTAGGTTTATAGGCACAGAATCAAAACTCATATTACACCAGACCTTACTCATGTTCTGTTAATCATCTATACTCAAGATGTCATGAAATACTATTTCTCTCAAAATTTGGCAACACCGGGAATGCAAAATATGACGAGATTATCTTAACTATAGAGAAGCAGGCTGCTGTCCAATATGGCACCGGTACACCACTGTATGGATAGCGACCATTGCTGTCAACTTATATCTCGGAGCAAGTTGCCCGTCTTGCTATGCTTTTCTACGGCAACAGACGTAACCCATCATCTGTTTTGTGTCTTTGGTAGAAGAGAGACTGATGCTGATGTATCCTCAGTTTTAGATGAGAGCCTACTGGTTGTTTACCGTGCGCACTGGAGTCTGTCTGCCTCTTCAGGCATGTTTGGCTTGTTAATGAGAGTGGAGGCAGCACTGTGTGTGTGTGTGTGTGTGTGTGTGTGTGTGTGTGTGTGTTTGTGAGACGTGCATGTGCGTGTGTGTGGTGTGCATGTATTTGCATTGCAAGAGGCAGTGCATAAGTTTGCTGTGTTTGTCTTACGTGCCCACTGTATACACTGCTACAGGAGATACTATCTCTTTTTGTGAATGTGTGTGCGTGTGTTGGGGAACCTCATGTTTTATGTAAGGTAACAGTCTCCAGTGTTTTAGAAGATGAAGCGGGGAAAAGTTTACTCAGGCACATAGGCATTTATTGTTGTGATTAATGTTAATGGTGCAGCACATCATAATTGTGTTTTCCTCTCTCTTGTCTTGCATCTTCTCTCTCTCTCTCTCTTGTGTTTCTGCAGTGTTCTCTAGTTTGTTTGGCCCCCATTTGGTGCCTGTTGTATTTACCAATGGGGGAATCTAAATAATTCAGGTGGCCTGCACTCCCCAGCCCTGTAAATAAGACTAATAGAAGGCAGGCCTTTGAACAGAGCCACTTGCCCAGGGAAAGCATGGCCGTGGGCTAGCCTATAAATCAGCTAGCTGCCTGTCTGGCCCCCTGACTGCGGTGGTGCTAGCTCTCTCTCTCTCTCACTCTCTGTCGCTG
Organism: Gymnoscopelus braueri; assembly: GCF_963280865.1. NCBI lineage: Eukaryota > Metazoa > Chordata > Actinopteri > Myctophiformes > Myctophidae > Gymnoscopelus > Gymnoscopelus braueri. The sequence goes on along the minus strand of NC_137612.1, from coordinate 4,771,837 downwards.
TCTCTCTCTGTGTCTCTCCTGGCATTAGCGGAAGGAAGGAAGGCTCATTTGAAAGAGGTCAGGGGTATGATGTTGCCCCCTGAGGCAGGGGTGGTCGGGAAGTGGAGAAAGCAAGTTTGTGTGATGCAGGTACAATCGCTCTCACTCTTCTCTCTTGGACATTAGGTGGGTGTTTGTGTGTTTTACACGGATGGATTCCGTGACTACTGTATTGTAAGCCTCTTTCTGTATCGAGCACCTGTATGTGTGTGTTTGTTTACCAGATGTATAATTGTTTATTTATTAATTTTTACCCACTTGTTTTCTTCATTTTCTAGTCTTTAGATGTGGGCAGACGTACGTGTGACTGACTGTGTGTGTTTGGGTGAGGTCTTACCAGAGGTAGATCGTTCGCAGAGAAACAAAAATCAATTGTGGGGGTAAAAAAAAAAAACGTTTTCTTTTTTTTGCCCCAATGAGGAGCTAGCCCTACTAAATCCACTAAGCGATCCCACTTCAGCAGTGAAAAGTCGGGTAGATTTGAGTAGCTTTAGCCCTTAAACACTGTGTCGAGCCCTTCCTAGCCTTTCACCTCACCCTATGCTAAAATCTCAATAGCCACTTTTCCAGTAATCGTAGTTGTAGGCCCTATCTGGTTCCAGGGCCAAAACGATTGTGACTGAAATCACTATTACTTTTATTTGAACTATAGCCTGGCTGACAAATGATCTCTGTTGGTACAATATGTGTAAAGGAACTATAAAGATGTTATGTTGGCTGGAAACTGAACACTACATAATGTAAGCCCTGTTGGGGCCCTTTAGTGAAAACCAGCCTATTGACCGAACGTGGCCTAATCTATTATGTTATGTCATACAGACACTGAAAAATAATTCCTGGCACCCTGTGGTCCATATGTACTATACTCAGGCATAACAAATGTAGCTTAAAACTTGCTTAAAGCATGGCAGAAGCCTCCATATAGGCCAAATCCACAACCCCCTCTCCTCTCTGTCTCTCTCCTTCATCCTTTTCTCTCCACGGTCTCTCTCTTTGTGAGCTCTTTCTTTTGTACTCCTCTCAAAGGGTTAAAGAGAGAGAGTAGCCCGCCGAGTCTGGCCTCCATTGTGCGCTGGCATTGTGCCACTGCATAGCATGTCGTCCTCAGAGACGTGTACAAGGGACTCTTCTCTATTCAACAGCTATCTGTTAATGCTATCTTTGCATCATGCAAATCGATGCAAAAAAAAAGTTGCACGTGGTTATAGTGTATAAAATGCAGACTGTTTCTTTACCCATTAAGGCCTGAGGTTCCGATTCTACAAAATGTCTTCTAAATCCTACTGTACTGTATCAGTGGTTCTCAAACTTTTTCATGTCAAGGACCACCCAAAATGATATGTATTTGGCTGTGGACCCCCATCTCAACATATTTTTTTGCTCCCCAGGAGCAAAGATTTGAGTTAAAAATGTTAGCTCAAAAACATATATATATTCAAAGATTTGCACACATTTTCACGATTTTTCTAAAATAGCAGATCTACAAGCTCGTAGCGCGGCACTCGGTGCCGCACTATGAGCTTGTATATCTGCTATTTTTAACAGCCAAATATAAAATAATGTATAATGTTTTAAGTGGTTACACAGATGCGTTCCCGGTTTAAATGGGTTAATGCAATCCAGTTATAAAGTATCAGCGTTCTTCTGATTAGAGTGCTTAAAGAACTCTTGCTTTTTCAAGTGATATTTAATTCCTTTCTTCTCCAATGTGCATACGTATTGTTGTTCAGCACCTGAAAAGTTTGTGTTGGGAATGGCTGGGATGTGCGTGCTTCCCTTTGGACTCTATATTTAATTCTACGCCCGCAAACCTTCTTGTTGCTAGATTCACACTCCCCTCGCCAAAGATCTGAAGAACGGCTCTAGAAAGCTCTGTTTTGTTTTGGTCCAGTGTGTCTCAGTGGAAACATGTGCTCAAGGACCATAACCCCCCCGTCCTCCTCCTCTCCCTTCCTCTCTTACCTAGATTGTTAAGAGGAAAACCACTCAACTGCATGTTGTGCAGAACATTGGTGGTGGCTGCTCAGCTTAATTCTTTTAGCAGACCTGTGCTCCCTCCACGCTGAAGCGGCAGGGGGTCCCGGGGGGGCCTTTAAGTCGCCTCCCCCTTCCCCGAACCCCCCCCCCCCCCAACCACCCTCAGAGAGTAGAGGGAATGAACAAACAGGGGACCTGGGAATAATTACTCCAGGCCCAGACAATACCAGAACACCAGGAGTTTGTGTGTGTGTGTGTGTGTGGGGGGGGGGGGGGTAGTTGGAGGATGGGGGTGGTGGTGGAGTGGAGTAAGGAATGGGGGAAGTGTCCAAATGAGAAGGAATGGGGGGGTCAAAGGTTAGGAGGATCCCTCTTTAAAGGTGAGTGGGGTTCATAGGGGAGGGAGGGGGAGGTTTTGTTGGCACGGTGCTCTGTTGCGTCTTGCCGGGCTACCGTGTGGGGGAGGAGCAGGTGGTGGGTGGGGTCTGAGAGTTGCGAGCCACGCATTGCTGCCCCATGATGACGGTTCCAGTTGTGGCTCTGTGACCTTTAACCCCTCCTCCTCCACCACATCATCCCAGTCCTACATAATATATACAGCCCATGTACACACCTCCTTCTTTCTCAGGGTCCGTTAAACACCAGTGGTTCTCAAAGTGGGTCCTTGAGGGGCGTCCCCAGCTAAATGAATGGTAACTGCGAGCAATGAGAGAGAGGAGTCGAGCTGAACGAGGTCGTCTGAAAGTTACTTGTTTATTTCTTGCGGACCAAGTACACTGCCCTGAGGGGGACCACGGCGGTCAACTTTAAGTAGGTTAAATTAAGTTACAAAAGAAATTGGGTTAAATTAACACTGAGGATTTTCGACTGTGTGCAATGCTCCACTCTTGGGTTGTGTCGTGGCTGGATAACGTGGCCCTTCCAAAGCATGTGACAACAAGCCAGCCAGCCAACGTTAAGGAATGCCGCAGCGATGCCATTCAACGGCGGCCGGCTGTTGTCGCGGGCCGCTGCATTCCAAATGAAATGGAGTGTGTAACTTGTGACTAGTGTGATGTGCTGATGCGTAGCAGCGGGGAGGAGTAGCTTCCTTTCACTTAAGCTCTCTCTGTCTCTTTCTCCTTCACTGGCCTTGTCCAGCATTTCCTTGGTTCCCATGCCTGTGTGGAGGAATGCTGTTGTTCTGACTGGGTCATATGCACGTCCTCTATTGTTACCTGAGCGTGACCTCATTTGGCTCCTGAGATCGACACGACATGGCCTTTGGCATGCTCTCCCTTATCCTTCCCTTTTGACAGATGAGAAATTATATCTTCCCACTTGGGTTACTGGCAGCTCTGGCTGGCATAGGTTGGAACAAAGGTACATACGTACACAAGTTCATAAAAGATAGCTTACTTTTTGGAATTGTCGTATTTATTATTATTATTATTTCTTTTTTTAAACTGTTATGATTTCAGGTTTATAAAGTCACTTGGCAGTTACTTCAGAGAACAGTACCGTATTTAAAGTCGGACATGACTTCCGTGTCCCTTTGCCCACACCACTCACAGGCACATTTCAGAGAGCCTGTCATCTGTTGTTCCAAAAACACGATGCTGGTGGTTTTAGTTTGTTCAAGAGGTCCGTCTCCCTCTGCAACTCTGAAATCAACACTGCAGTCGGTACAGACGCATTGCCAAACTAGTCTGTCTGCCAGTGCCAGGCAGTCTGCTTGTGCTGCTTCAGGAACATAAAAAGCCTGAAGGCTACATTAACAGAATGGTGCGGGAAAGGATGAAATCTCAACAGAAATGCCGCTGCCGTGTCGTCATCTCGGATTAGATCAGAACAGCAGGAAGTCAACTTGTAACGGAGCATTATGAAGATTGTTGTGAAGAGGAGCTCCTGTATATTCTGTTTGCATGGGCAGGGTGGTGAGAAGTGGTGTTGTGTGTGTTTGAGGGAGGGTGCTCTGGATGACAAAAGTCAGAGAAGCTGAGTCAAACTTTAATTACGGACTGAACGCAGCATCTGAACAGCTGCTCATTCTTGTGTTGCCCCGTCACACTGCTTTTACGACATATTTTTTTATTTGGAAGCCAAACAGATGTTATTGGGGGTGGCAGCTTTATCGGATGGTGAGGTGCGGTTTCGGGGAAGAGGAGGAGATTAAACTGTCCCTCTCTGCAGATTGGTGATTTCAAGGAATTAGTGTTTAGGTCTTGCGGGTCACCGTGTGGGAGATGGTGACCTTGCCGCACGCACCCCTGTGTTTCCCACGTCACCGGTTGTGATGGTTTAGTCACCGGCCCGTAACCGGACGGTCACAGTTTCAATCCGCCGCCAACCAGCTGAAGTGTCCTTGAGAAGGACACCGAGCTGAGCTATAGCTATTCCCGCGGAACTATAAAATGGCCGACCCTGTGCTGTGACCACTGAAAGACATACATGTTTGAGTATCTTTCTGTTTTTTATTGAATTACATTTTGTAGTTCTAATTCTCCCCCCCCCCAATTTAGTTTAGCATTGCGGTCCCTGTCAATGCCAACCCCCACTGTTGGCCTGGGGAGGGTGATACTAATGGAGGCCGCCAGATGTTTTTTTGTCACCTGACTTTGAGGAGCATATTAATGCACACGGAAGTTCACAGTCACACTATGGCTGCTCATATGCTCTGCATTGTGCTTTCAGGTGACATGCACACAGTCAGTCTCCTTTTCCCTGCACACATGACCCTGTTGATACATGGAGAGTTGATGCCTTTTGGTTGTTCTCTTTCTCAAGCCCTTGATAAGTCTGTCTCTCTTTCTCTCAGTCTCTCTCTCTCAGTCTCTGTCTCTCTCGCTCTCTCTCTCACACATGGGGCGGGCGTGATGAAAATGGCTGTTTAATCATGCAGAGAGGTCGACCAATCACTGGGCCCTGGTTGTGTGATTTAAGGTCCTATTCAGAGCACAGCTGGAGGGGGAGAGAGGGAAAGGGAGAGAGAGAGAGAGAGAGCAGGAAAAGGACTTGGAGAGAGGGAGTGATAGAGAGATATGGGCTTAGGGGTTTGACTGCTATACGGCTCGGGTCACTTCTCATACAATGACCCCCCTCCCCCCACCCAACAATAATTATGTCTGATGGATTGATGCATAGGCTGAAAGATGGATGAAGGATTTACACAATAGCTTGCGGCGACCGACCAGGCACACTGACTAATAGCCGCACGCAGACACGTACGTAGGCAGACGCACACATACTTCCAGGCACCATGGGAAAAAAACAGCTAGCCTACTTGCTCCCATACATTTTAAAATAGACTGGAGGTTTGACAGGTAACAAAAATGTATTGCTACTATATTTTTTTAACATTTCTTAAATTATATAAAATATACAATAAAAAAAGTTATACTTCAGTTGCTATTTTCGAAACACAGGCTGCCGGGTGCCATTGTCCTGGAATCTGGCCTATTTTTTTACGTTGTGACTTTGCGGCTGTGAAGTGCACTGCTGCCCTGGCCAAGTTGAGGGCGCCTTCCCATTGACGTTTCTATTCTATTTCGTAGAGAAAATCCCCTTTCCGCTGGAACACTGGACTGCGTACGCTTAGCGCAACGAAGGACTCTTGTGAGTGTGCATATTCACTGACAATTCACCAGTATAGCATACTCATGGCCATCAAGATTTATATATATATATATATATATATATATATATATATTTAAAAGATTTGTTTTGGGGCTTTTATGCCTTTATTTATAGGACCGTAGGCTGACAGGAAATGGGGAGAGAGAGAGATGGGGAGTGACACGCAGCAAAGGCCCTCGGGATCGGGATTCGAACCCGCGACACGCTGTCGGGCTACACTGAGCCTAGGTGCCTGGACCGCTACGCCAGCGGTCCGGGCCTCGAGATTTATATTTACCGGACGATTGAAATTCGAGGCCGGCCCAGTGACCGGTAAATGGCGGCTAACAGACTCTGCCAGGCACAGCACAGACATGTCGTCTGCAGACGTGGCAGTTCTCACCTGAATGTCAATGGGGGAGGATGACGGATGCATGCAGTGGTGGAAAAAGTACTCAAATTCTTTACTTAAGTAAAAGTACCAATACTGCAATATAAAAATACTCTGTTACAAGTAAAAGTCCAGAATTCAAAATTGACTTGAGTAAAAGTACAAAAGTATTGGCATCAAAATGTACTTAAAGTATCAAAAGTAAAAGTACAAACATATTTGAAAATAGCAGATCTACAAGCTCACAACGCGTCGCATCGCGACGCGTTGTGAGCTTGTAGATCGGCTATTTTCAAATAGCCTATGTATAAAATATGACTAAAGTGGTTAATGTATGTTTTATAATATAATAATTTATATCCGAAAAGTAACTAGTAACTAAAGTTTTCAAATAATTGTAGTGGAGTAAAAGTACAATATTTGCCTCTGAGATGTAGTGGAGTAGAAGTAAAAGTATTGGAAATTGGAAATACTCAAGTAAAGTACAAATACCTCAAAATTGTACTTAAGTACAGTACTTAAGTAAATGTACTTAGTTACTTTCCACCACTGGATGCATGGGGCGACGGCAGAGGAAGTTCTTCTAGGGAGAGAAACCGATCTCCTTCTTTCTCTATCTTACATGCTCATCATCTATTTGTTGTTCTCTTCCCCTGGTTTCCTCTTCGTTTACATCAGTCTTTGTTCTTTTCTCTTCTCTCCATTTAATTGTTTTCATGCTGGTGTCATCCTCTGTTTTAGCTCAGGGCGAGATGACAGCTAGGCTAGTGCATTAGCTTCTCCACAGCGTCTGGGCGGATTTCATAATTCATCGTAAAGGTTAAAGGATTTTTGCAGGGTTTTAACCTGAATCCTGGCTCTGCTCTCTTACCCTGCTATGCCACCTGAATTTCCACATGGGATCAATACAGGTCAGGTCTATCTGTCTGTCTGTCTGTGTTGCATTAAAATGTGCAGAAATGTCGTTTTATGTAGACTAGTGGAGATTTTCACGCAGCGTTGAGAGCAATCTCTTGCCACACACAACACGTTGGGAAGTATTTTTCATGTTTCCTCCTCACAATAGAACCATAGGGATTGATTCAGGTAAAATAAATTGAGGAAGTTGTAATTTCATGAGAAGTGTTGATGTCTCCATCAACACCTCAATCTTCTTCTGTGATGGAGTGACTAGAGGAGAGTCGAACCCACAACACACTGTGGTCCAAGCATGCGCCCGCTGGGTCAACCACCAGGCTACCCAAAGTAATGACCCTTTAACCTTTTTATTTGGTATTTTTTCTTTCATTTGATCGATTCACCTCTGATTCCATGTGCCAAGCAAGGTATTAAGTGTTGGCTATTAGGCTTCAGTTTTCATAATGGCAGTATTTACTTTTTAAGTGGTTGGAATGTTGTTGCACCACTCTACTATATTTCTGAAAGAGGCAACGTGATAATGTGTAAAAGAGACTCTCTAGTGAATAACTTGTATCTCTCTCTTTCTGTCTTGCACACTGTCACTCTGACCTTGTGTTGGTGTGTGCTGATGATTGCAGAGTGGATGTACTCGTGTTTGTGTGTGTGCGCGTGTGCGGGCATGCGTGCAAAAGCCTGCGGGAGCTCTATTTGTTGTTTAAATGCCGCTGGCCGTTAATTGACTGCCGGGCACGCTGCCTCTCCTTCAGTGGCTGAACCCTGCCTCTCCGCCAGGTCCCAGGGGCTGTGCCCAGTGAATATATGGTGCCCCCTCCTTCCTTCCCTTCTCAGGGGCACCACTGGCACGGTGCCAAATACTAGGATGGGCACAGTGTCTGTCTGTAAGCCTAACCCATAGAAGGCTACACGCATGCTCAGAACAAACGCTGGATTACCCAGTCTATAGACATAAACACTGGTATGGGGTTCACATAATGCCATAGCTGGGCAAAGCCAGCATTTAAATGTCCTATTGCCTCATATCAACCACGTATTCAAATCCACCATCAACTTTACCGTGATGTCTGTAAGCTAACGTGATAATGCTCACATGATTTAATGCAACCTTTGGCCAACTATGGATGTGGATGACATGAATTTCGTTCATTATACCGAGATGTACTCTCCACACCTTTTTTATGGGGAAATTCACCATTTTGAGATCAAAATAGGTCACTTACAACTTACAAGATTTGTGTAGATCCATGGGCGGGACGTGTTTTTAGGGCATGGGGGCTGGGAAGAAGGGGGTTTATTTTATATTTGACCCATATTGTCTGTAGAAATGAGCATGTAAAGCAAATATCTTTCAAAGGTGTGTCCCGAAGGGGGCATGCCCACCACGGACCCCTGTAGTTGTGGCAGGTTTTATGCACACAATGTTCTCACGTGTTCCGTTTGCATCCCTGCATAGGACCAGCAGAGAGCATGGCCTTTTCACCTCCCTAGCGTCTGTGTCCGTCTCTCCCCATCCATCATTGTTTGTCAGTCGTGTGGCCAGATAACATGTGAACTCAGCTGTGTGATAAGGCTGTAGTAGGCATTCAGGCCTCAGCTGCATTAGCAGATTTCTGGTCTGTGAGGAGAGAGTGTATATACGGATGTGTATGTAATGAAATGTAGCCGTTAGGCCACTGTATGGCTCGGAAAAGTGTGCTACTGAGTGTGTGTCTACACACTTCAGGCCCAGGGAAAACATTCTAAGAGAATGCAGAAACATGGAAGCATGGAAGTTTTTATACAGAGGCACGAAAATGTTTGAAGTCATTCTCACGCGCACACTCAATTAATCACACAAACAAAAAGATGTCACTAGTGTACACACACACACACACACACACACACACACACACACACACACACACACACACACACACACACACACACACACACACACACAGCGACACCTACACACAGACGTCTGTGCTTTATGACGTGTTTTCCCACTCCAGACAATGTTAGGCAGAGGTAAACATTACATAGCAGAGAGAGAGGAAAAGCCAAACAATGACCCCCTCCCCCGCACACACACCCACATACACAAACGCACACAAAAACACACACACTGTCCCTGTCTCACTGCGACACTTTGTTTAGACAGGAAACACGAAGGAGCTACTAGTGTGTGTGTGTGCATGTGTGTGTGTGGTAGGTGAGGTGAGGTGAAGTGAAATGAGGCCGCATGAGGAGGCCTGGTGGTGCATTTACCAATGGCTGCCTCTGTGGTTCACATCACTACACTGCCCTTAGTCCGGAACGGGTATTTTCGATCAACACAAAATAAAATGAAAAGCCGCCCGCATGACCGTAGTTAAAAAAAACGATCTCTGTACACGCGTTCCCGATCAGCAGCAGATCAGAAACTCAACGATTTTAAAAGGTTTGTTTCAAAGAACTTTACCACTCTGTCTTTAGTAAAGAGACACACATTATTTGGAGTCTGGACTACCTACTGGCCCGGCCTCCCAATTCTGCATGGCAATGCTATGTGACAAGAGTCCCGGAGCTACAGCGAAGGGGAATGAATGTCACAGATGGGACTAATCTAAAACCGGCGTATCTGAAGGACATTAAACCACAGACGCTGTGGACCAAATAATACTGTGTGCAGCCGACGCCTTTGATCGCTGATGAAGTGGTGGGAGTTGATGCAACGTGTAATTAGTCGTAACGGTCTTAACCAAACATAAATGACATGGTATCCGCCATTATTGTTGTTGTTTCCAGGTGCATGCTCATCAGAAAAAGCAACAATGGGAATGTGGGAATAGCTGTGACGTCATCGTTTCCACAAACGTTCTGTTTGACTTTGACATGCCCTACATCATTGGTTCTCAAAGTGGGGTCCGGGGACCCCCAGGGGTCCTTGGGGGTGTTCCAGGGGGTCCCCAGCAAAATGTGTTAATATAGCATCATAATAATTTTAACCGTTTATACTTTGGCTATTCAAAAATAGCCGATATACAAGCTCATAGCGCGGCACAGAGTGCTGCGCTATGAGCTTGTAGATCTGCTATTTTTGAATTATTTTTAAACTTTGTGCAAATCTTTGAATATAATATTTTTTAAAGCGAACATTTCTAACTCAAATCTTTGCTTCTGGGGGTCCCTGTAACAACATATTTTGACATGGGGTCCGCGGCCAAATACATATCATTTTGGGGGTCCTTGACATGAAAAGGTTTGAGAACCACTGCCCTACATGGTTCCACTGAAACGGATATTTTTGAGGAAAATGTGTTTTGCTAAATATCCATGCAAGTGAGGACTGGGCCTAAATGTCAGACAAGACCGTATGAATCCCTGGCAGGTCAGAGAAGTGGTTCGCTCACTGTGACGGCACTGCACTATGAGCTGTGCTGGGAGAGCTGAGTGACATCAATCTAGGAGGCAAGCAGCATGTTTATGCACCCAGTCCATTAGGTAGATGTCACTTTAGGCTGATTTAATATGACATTCAGACTTCATTGTGTAGTCTACACGTCATGTATTAGCACCTTGCGTGGGTCTGAGGCGGTGCACGACTTCTTTAAAATGGCATTTGAAGTTGAGACTTAGATTAATAGCAAAGCGATAAAAACAAGGACTTCTGGTTTCAAGCAACGGTGGAATTAGTTGACACGCTATAGAAATGAGGCTAAAACCGAGCGTCGTATTCCGATACATGACCGTTAGTGAAAGTTAATACAGCTAGCAGTTTAGTTTATTCATGTACATTAAATGACATATCACCAGCACATAAGGGGACGCATGCTGCACGTGATTGTGTGAGTGTTGCCTCGCAGCTTGCTCGCAGCAGCGGCTGTTAGAGGCACTCGTCACCGATGATGAACGCACCGTACTGGTGCAAAATATGCCGTGAACGTCCCAATCTGGCGGATAAAAGCAGCGCAGCACAGGGCACCAACCTTGGGCGGTTCACCAAACGGCGTGAGAAGAAGAAAAAGGTGAAAAACGGCGGATTTTGGAAGCAGAGCGTCCTTTTTTCTCGCGCAGCACCCCCGCAGCACCCCCCCCCCCCCCCCCCCCCCCCCAACCCCCCCGTTGACAAAACTGTCCCGTTGACAAAACGGGACGGGACCATTTATTTGGTGCGCACCAAGTCACATCTCCAGGTGCTCTTCTGAGTACTAGACCTAAAAAGTTATGTGCACCCCTGCATATCATATGTGAAGCTCGATTGCTATCAAAACCTCAGAATCACACTTTCCACAACCCAAACTTAAAAAGAATAGACAAAACTGTATTTAGCAGTGACGCAGTGAAGACCCACACAAGCAGTAGGCAATTTCTTCCCAAATGTTTGCTAACGAAACATAAAGGGTATCACCAGCTTTGGTACGTGCTTCCTTATTCACCATTCACACAGAGCGGCTGAGTTTCGTTGCGTGCAGCACTGACTTGATGAAATGGTCCGATACCCACAGGTTGCCCGACGAGTCTGACTCAACGGCCACGAGAGAACGGGAATATCTGGCGTGTCACGACTGGCAACAGAAACAACAACAAGCAGAGCGACAGGGCAAAGAGATTGATCACAGAATCTGTGCTGGATCGGAGCTTCAATCAATCGCTCGACATTGGAGGCAAATGTATTTCCTGCTGCGAATCCACCATAATCCCCACCTCTGCTCTGCAAACACATTCTCTGCCAATAACGCTCATTGAATTATATTGACTCTGCGAGCAAGCAGGGTAAAAAGAGCAGAGGCAGAAAATGAAATCGCGACAATGACTCTTGACGGAAGAGAGAGGAAATGAAATGCAGAACAGAGAACCAGACGGAAACTCCATGGAAAGTCTGGAAAATAACATAATACAGAAGAAGAGAAAAAGGAGAACAGATACAGAAGGAGAGAACGGGGGGGGATGCGAATGAGCGAATTATTGTTGTTCTTCTCCCCTGCCAGTGATACCAGCAGAGCAGCCAGCCAAACTCACAGTAGAGTCTGAGTCAGCAGCTCTTCAACTGGGGCTACACTAGTAACACACACACACACGCACACGCACACGCACACGCACACACACACACACACACACACACACACACACAGTGTCAGACCTGTCACCCTATTCTCTCTAGCCCTGCAGCTCTATACCGAGCTATAGCTGCTCAGCCAACCACACTTAATTAGTAGCTGCTGTTACTGGCTGCCCTGCCCCGGCGCCACTGTGGTAAGCCCCAGCCTCATGTCTGCGCACGTGTGCCACTGGCCAAGTTTTCAGTTTGTTTACTGTGTGTGTGTGTGTGTGGATTGTAGTGTACGCTGTGTATACTCAAGTGTGTGCGGGTATTGTATGTAGGTGGCTGTGTGTGCAGACTTTACAGGTGGAACAGGAAATGCCAATCTGCAAACTAAAGGCTGTGAGGAGGGAGTGTTTGCACAGCTCGCCCTGTGGTCTCGTGCATCACATTCTTCTTCGCACCGCATCCTCTGTCTCTCCTACTGTACCTCTCTCCTCTCTCCTCTTTCCACCGCCAGCGCGTCATGAGAAACAGACGTACGTTGAAAAACTGCTGGCATGTGCAAAAAAAGAGGAAAAACACCTCAACCAAAATGATTCCTTGCTGCTTCTTCAATTTTTGAGGAACGTATAAAAGTTCCTTCATGTGAGGAGAAGTGACCCCGCTAGCCTAAATAGCACTTTATTTTTGTCTTAAATTAAATAGATTCTCGGGGGGGACTCTTTAACTTCCCCAAAAGATCTTGGAGCACTTAAGCAACAGTTAGACATCACCGTTTTGGGAGATGATTTTTGGATCTAGTTTCACTGTTGTTGAGTTTTATTCTTGTCAAGGGAGCCAAGTGCTCTAGGTCTCTGTGTGTGTGTGTGTGTGTGTGTGTGTGTGTGTGTGTGTGCGTGTGTGTGCGTGTGCACGCTTGCATGTGCAGGATTGCACTTTCAACAACCACAAGAGGACAATGACTCACACGAGCATCAACATATCTGTAACTCTATGTAGAAGCCACTCTACTTGCTCTCCATCATCACCCTCCCATTGCCTCCCCCCCCTTCTTTCCCTAGTACCCCCCCCCCCCCCCCCCCTGTCATGGTGCTGCTAGGTGGTGGTGGTGAGGGGCTCTCATCGAGGCACAGTGTGTCAGTCAGATAACATCTTTCCCCGAGGACCCCTAGTCCAAACACATAGCTGGAATAACTACCCACCATCCACCACGGCCACTGGGCCTGCTAATCAGAACCACATTACACAGAGAGAGAGAGAGAGAGCGAGAGAGAGGGGGGAGACTAGCCTAGCTCAGCACAGGAAACGCACACACAGCTGGAGAACAGACAGTGAATAAAATGTAACTGCCCCCACATGCACACTTTCCTGACTACACACGCACGTCGCACACGCACACAGTATACGCTCTCTCCCCGTGGAGGAGGCTGTTTGGTCACAGCCCAGCAGCACAGTAACCCACATTAGCAGCTTTGCAGCCACATCGCTTTGACGCTGGATGTAGGTCACATGCTGCCAGATGAGGCACCTTTAAGCATTCAGCGAGGCATCCGTATAGCAACAACAATCCATACACTGATGGACGGCTCTGAAATCCCTCGTGACGCGTCTGACCTGGTGGGGTGTGTGTGTGTGTGTGTGTGTGTGTGTGTGTGTGTGGCGAGCGTGTAGACTAAATGGTAAACGTTTTAAGATGATGATTGGTGGCCATATTCTTCCGATTTGACATGATAACGTATTGAAGTGGTTTTAGCTGGTTGGTCAAAGTGTCTTTGATCACCCTGTACCTACACGATCTGTCTCTTGTCTCTTCCCTCTTCTGTTTAGGAGCTTAGTGCATATGGGCCGTTTAACCTATTAAGACAGGGAACGCATCTCTGTCAGTTTAGATTTCTTTGGCTATTCAAAAATAGCAGATCTACAAGCTCAAAGCACGGCACCGAGTGCCGCGCTATGAGCTTGTAGATCTGCTATTATCAGAAAAATCGTGAATTCTTTTTTTTAAAGCGAACATTTGTAATATATTTTGTTCCAGGGACCCCCAGAAGCAAAGATTTGAGTTACAAATGTTCGCTTTAAAAATATATATATTCAAAGATTTGCACACATTTTCACAATTATTTTCAAAAATTGCAGATATACAAGCTCATAGCGCTATGAGCTTGTATATCTGCTATTTTTGAATAGACAAAGACATCTAAAAAAGACACAGATGCGTTCCCTGTCTGAATGGATTAAAGGTAAGCCAGCCCCCACATGTAGCCTTTGAATATCTCTCGTTTAGGTGACAGGCAGCTGTAGTGTCTGCTGGCTGCCACTACTCACCATAAATAAGGTCCAAATAAAGATTCAGCGGCTGATCCTGGACCTCTCTGCTTTTGCTTCAAAAATGATTAAAGGAAGTCTACCGACGGGGCCGATCCTCACAGCGGAGACACTGTCTTCAAAAACTGCTCTCTTTCTCCCCTTTTCAACAATTAACGTCCACCTCTTCCACGGAATGAATTCTCACTTGTGTTTACGCTCTCTTTTTACTTCAGGGAGTGAGAATACAGAGCAAATTATATCTGCGGTTCAAGTCAGGCGGGGTTTCATTTGCATCTAAGATGCTAATGTAGCCTTTTGGGTGAGCAGAACGGGTGAAATGTGCCGTTGCTTCATCTGGCTCCTGTTATTTATTAGGCTTCAGTAATTGCTGCCTCTCGCTTCATACAAACACTGGCAGTAGTAATGGAACTCATTCTGTTCGCTCCTCGGAAAGGTCAGGGCGCGTGCCGAGATACCTCCCGGCTGACGGATCCGCCATTCACGTGCCACATCGGTCGGAAAATGTGCTTTCTCTTGGACGATTGAGTCGAAACACCTCTGTGTGTGCGTGTGTGTGTCAGTGTGTTTGCATGCATGCATGCATGCGTTGTGTTCCATGATCCGTTTTAAGGTGGCTATTGAAATTGAAATGAGGCTGAAGAGTTGAGAATTTGAAGATAGGAAAGAATGAAGAGGGAGACAAAAGGGGAGATCTTTGAAGACTTCCCCTCTCCTTTGGGTTATCGTGGATAACGGGTCAGCAGGCTTGCACTGGTGGTGACAGGTCCTTGTCGTTGCGCGAGTCTAACCTTTCCCCCTCGTGAAATCACATGGGATTTTAACAAGCAATGACAGATCATACGAACCCATCCCAGAGCACATCAAGAGAAGGGTCAGCCAACCTGGAAGTGGAAAGTGACTTGCAGTGCTGTGATGGCAGCTTAGCACCGAATCTATTATCAAACAGGTGTTTGTCAAATAATAGGTCAAGGCCCACTTGTACCAGTGACATATTGAGGAGGTGGATTAATTCCACGACTTTGTCAAAATCGAAGTAATTTGTTTGGCCACAAAAGGTTACTTTTGTATTGGGTCCTTTCAGACACAGGATTGAAAGGAAAGGTTGATCGAGAGAAGACAGAACAGGTACCAAATCAGCCCCAGGGATGCTTAGAATAACCATGTCAGCATCATCAACCCGTCAGGGAAAAGACAATCTCACGTCGGACGCAGTGGTGGAAAGTAACTAAGTACATTTACTTAAGTACTGTACTTAAGTACAATTTTGAGGTATTTGTACTTTACTTGAGTATTTCCAATTTCCAATACTTTTACTTCTACTCCACTACATCTCAGAGGCAAATATTGTACTTTTACTCCACTACAATTATTTGAAAACTTTAGTTACTAGTTACTTTTCAGATATAAACTATGATATAATGAAACATACATTAACCACTTCAGCCCTATTTTATACATAGGCTATTTGAAAATAGCAGATCTACAAGCTCACAACGCGTCGCATCGCGACGCGTTGTGAGCTTGTAGATCGGCTATTTTCAAATATTTAGTACTTTTACTTTTGGTACTTTAAGTACATTTTGATACCAATACTTTTGTACTTTTACTCAAGTAATTTTTTTATTCTGGACTTTTACTTGTAACAGAGTATTTTTATATTGCAGTATTGGTACTTTTACTTAAGTAAAGAATTTGAGTACTTTTTCCACCACTGCGTGGGAGTCTGTTCCATGTCCTGCTGCAGCATCAATATCTATCAACACATCTTGCATCGTTACCGGCGCAATTTACCTTGCATTTAAAGCCGAAAGACCTCGGCTGCATAAATTCCCAAGCAGTGTACAGTAATGGCATCCAAATAATGCCTCGGCCATACATCCAATCTGCATGTGAGTGGGGGATCAGGGCGATATGAGTGCCAGTGTGGGCCCCTGGGGGACCATTGAACATGGCAGGTCATCTGCCGGACCAATATCGGTGTGATATATAAACACTTTGAGTGTGGTGGCCCGCCGAGAATGCAGCGGAGGGTGTTGCGGAGGAGGAGGAGGAGGAGAAGGAGAAGGAGGGGGGCATGATGCTTGTTCAGCACATTGGAATGCATTAGAAATGGAGCAGAGAGTTTAATCAGACCAGAGCAAATAATGTTGGAACACATTTGAATACTTGAAAACCCCACGACGACGAGTGCCTCGTTTGTCTTAACCCTTTAAGACCTGAAGCCGATTCTACATGTCTCCTAAATCCCAACAGTTTTCTGAAAAACGTATGTTTCTATATCAGCGGTGCTCAAACTTTTTCATGTCAAGGACCCCCAAAATGATATGTATTTGGCCGCGGACCCCCATCAAAATATTTTGTTCCAGGGACCCCCAGAAGCAACGATTTGAGTTGAAAATGTTCGCTTTAAAAATATATATATATTCAAAGATTTGCACACATTTTCACGATTTTTCAAAAATAGCAGATATACAAGCTCGTAGCGCGGCACTCGGTGCCGCGCTATGAGCTTGTATATCTGCTATTTTTGAATAGCCCAAAGAGTAAAATAATGCTTTTTAGCTCAAATCTAAAAATGACACAGTTCCAGGTCTCAATGGGTTAATGTGCAATTATATTCCGGTCAATTTTTTATGAGGCAAGTGGTAAATCTCTGGCAAACAAAACGAGGCACAACCTCAGGTAGTTGAAACAATGTTCCGGCTGGACAGGACCGTGTGTTTCTACTGTGTAGGTGATGGAAGGGTTTTTTCACCAGCGCTTTTCCAGATGCAGGGAATAGCGTACAAATCCTATTCTTCTCTCGGGCACGTCGGATTGAATTGCGTTGCATCTGGCCAATACGTGGCTCTGGTGTACATTTTTCCAGGAATGCATTTTCCTTCATGGCTGTTGTTGACAGAAATGGGGCAACTATATAACGATAACACATGCACATAATATCTGTGTGTGTGTGTGTGTGTGTGTGTGTGCATAGAAACGCTCTGCAGCCCCCCCCAGGCCCCGCAGAGCGCGGTCCAACATGTGATAGTCCTACAAGGGCTCAGAGTTATGTCTGCTTCAGTCCATGCGTATCTATCTCAATGTTCTGCGACGCTGGGTTCTCCTTAAGTAAGACCCTGATTTATTCAGTCTCTCCCTCTCCTCCTTCCTCTCCTCTTTCTCCTTGTCTTTGGCATTCCACTCACTCACCACCAGTTCTCCACCCCCACCCACTCCCTCTCCCACCAGCTTTCTCCCTTATCTCTCTTCCTCTGTGGTCGCATTTCTTCCACTCCAATGTCTGCCTCTCTCTGTTTTGGTTTCTCTCCCGCGTCTTGCTTTTTCAAGCTTTACGTTGTCGAGGTTTCTGTCGGTCGCGGACACAGATCTGGCCTCGTCCTTCGTCCTGCTCCATTTCTCTTGCTTTCCTCCCTCTCGTCCCCCCTCCCTCTTGCTATGTTTAGGCCCTGGGAACATATAATACGGCCTAAACCAAAAACACAAAGACACTACACTGTTTACACTACAGTGTTTACGCTAGTATCAGCCTTATTAATTGTGCTGTCTGCCGTGTTGAAAGGCAGGCTTGAAATGAATACCCCCAAATGAGCGCGTGCTCGGGATTGTTGTGAGTTTTTTTTTTTTTTGTCTTCCTTCCTTTGCTCCCTCCCTCCCTTTTTATGTGCCCTCTGCCAGACACACAATGGCTGCTGTTACTCATCCTACTGGACCGACTGGTCGGCCTGCCCTTCCTCTTGGGGTGCGGCCAAGTAACATCCAGGCACCTCTGTGTGAACGGCTTGCCTTGGATGCACTGAGCTAGGGAAGTCGTCACCGTTGACAGGAGACTAACCTAGCTTACGGTGCTAAAATGGTGTGTGCTACTAAAAGAGGACACGTCACGGAAAATAATATTTACCATTGCAATTTAGGCATTTAGTCAGTGTTGGAAAAAGTACTCAAATTCTGTACTTAAGTAAAAGTACCAATACTGCAATATAAAAATACTCTCTTACAAGTAAAAATCAAAAAAAAAAAAATTACTTGAGTAAAAGTACAAAAGTATTGGCATCAAAATGTACTTAAAGTACCAAAAGTAAAAGTACTAAATATTTGAAAATAGCCGATCTACAAGCTCACAACGCGTCGCGATGCGACGCGTTGTGAGCTTGTAGATCTGCTATTTTCAAATAGCCTATGACTGTATAAAATAGGGCTAAAGTGGTTAATGTATGTTTCATTATATCATAGTTTATATCTGAAAAGTAACTAGTAACTAAAGTTTTCAAATAATTGTAGTGGAGTAAAAGTACAATATTTGCCTCTGAGATGTAGTGGAGTAGAAGTAAAAGTATTGGAAATTGGAAATACTCAAGAAAAGTACAAATACCTCAAAATTGTACTTAAGTACAGTACTTAAGTAAATGTACTTAGTCACTTTCCACCACTGCATTTAGTAGACACTGGTATCCAGAGGGACTTAAAATTAAGAAGGTAGTTAATCCCATAAACACAATGCAGAGAGAGAACCGTGTAGTGCCTCAAGAAACTAGGATACCAGCCAGGTAAACAATGAACACCTAAGATCTGTCTGAACAACGTGCCATCTAATAACTTTCTGTGCATTAACCCATTGAGACCTGAAGCCGATTCTACATGTCTCCTAAATCTCAACAGTATTCTGAAAAACGTATGTTTCTATATAAGTGGTGCTCAATCTTTTTCATGTCAAGGACCCCCAAAATTATATGTATTTGGCCGCGGACCCCCATCAAAATATCTAGTTCCAGGGACCCCCCAGAAGCAAAGATTTGAGATGAAAATGTTCGCTTTAAAAATATATATATTCAAAGATTTGCACACATTTTCACGATTTTTCAAAAATAGCAGATCTACAAGCTCGTAGCGCGGCACTCGGTGCCGCGCTATGAGCTTGTATATCTGCTATTTTTGAATAGCCTAAAGTGTAAAATAATGCTTTTTAGCTCAAATCTAAAAATGACACAGTTCCAGGTCTTAATGGGTTAACACTTTAACCATACACTACCAGGTAAACAATGACTCTAGCATCTCTCTAAATCACATTCATAAGATGCTATCTAAGTCCCATTCAATAACATTGTTGGTCAAGAAAAACGGACCTGAGAAACGAAAGACACGAGAAGACACCTCAAATCTACTGAGAGCCAGCGCGTACAGCCATTAGATCGTAATTATGAAACCGTGTGAAAATAAAATGGCAGCTGTGTTAACTTAAACAACTTGCTGCTAAATGCTTGTGTGAACTTGGCTGTCCTTGTGAAAGTTGGAGTGAATGTAAAAGGTATTAATTTGTGTTGAAGTTGAAGCCGTGTTGGATGTAGTTGTTGTGACAGTTGGGCAACCCTGTTAGCTAGACATGCGTCGACTGCTCTCTCCTCTTATCGCCCTCCATTCTCCACCTGTTCCAGCTCACTGGCTATCTGAGAAGGTATCGTCAGCTCCCCCCCTCTCCCTCTTCTCTCCATTCTCTCCCTCTTTTCACCACCACCTTTCTCTCTCCGGCCGCGGTCTCCTCTCATCTCCTGCCTGATGGTTAACTCCCCGTCCTCTCTTCCAAAGTCTTTGATTCTCTCCGTTCCAGAGCCTTTTTCTCATAATCGTTTTGTCTTTCCTTCGCACTTGGAGACATCTGCCTCCCCTCCTCCTATAGGCGACTCCCTCTTTTTTACACCCTCTGTCTGCCATATGTGTGAGTTCTTTCTCTCTAATTTTTGATTGGTCCGTCTACATGATTTCTCCCTCTCTCTCTATAGCCGAGCAGTGAGGCGTGCTGTGCAGTGTGACACGGTTGACTGGGAATATGTGCTGACGAACTGGGGGGAAAAAGCAGGAAACCGTCTGAGCTCATAGGCCCCTATTCTCTTCCTATTTAACACACACACACACACACACACACACACACACACACACACACACACACACACACACACACACACACACACACACACACACACACACACACACACACACACACCACACATTCAATGTTTGAATATTCACCGGCTTGAAACAGACTGAGGGTCTAAGGTTTTTAAGATAGGCTAGTTTCTTTTGTTTTAGCTCCAGCATGGTGTGACTGAAGATAATAGGGGTTGGCCTAAAATGAGTCAGATGTAATGGTTCTATTTTACATCAAATGCATTGGCTTATGCCACTGAATTTTTGGACTTTGTGCGTGTGTGTTCCAGTACATGTTGATGAATTTGGGAGAGTGTATTATTGGGTGGTAAAGTTGTGGCTCATTGCTTTGGAATGTCTCTTTTCACGGTTTTCCTTGTTGCATGCACCAACAAAAGAACAGGCGCAAATGGTCAATTAATGGCATTCTACATATGCAGTTGTTTACAAAGCTGCAAAACACATTTTAATTGTCACGTATTGACATTGCTATTATGTGATGTGCCAGATTTAGACAAAAGGCTCATTTTCATCTGCTGTCCCATGGGCAGGTTGATGTTAAAAGTTAGAAAACACCATAAATGGTTTGAAAGCTGAATCTCATACTCTGGCATATTAACCCCAATTTTGACATGCTAGGAACAATTTGCAGGCATTAATTGCCCAAATGCCCTGTGACACAAGCCACACAGCTATCTAAAAGCATTTAGAGAACAGACTCTAAAGCCAACTGATATGTTTACGAATTCTCCACAACAGCACACATCCGGAAACACCATTTTGTCCTAATGGACAGAGATAGATAGGGACACTGGCTGTCCAAATCAATAGTGAACCAAGCCAGATACTGTGTGTGTGTGTGTGTGTGTGTGTGTGTGTGTGTGTGTGTGTGTGTGTGTGTGTGTGTGTGTGTGTGTGTGTGTGTGTGTGTGTGTGTGTGTGTGTGTGTGTGTGTGTGTGTGTGTGTGTGTGTGTGTGTGTGTGTGTGTGTGTGTGTGGTGTGTCATTGTAACCCTGCAGAACGGCCATTTGCATTAACTTTTCCCTATCTGAGCAAAGAGATCTGTTGGGTGAGGTAATGATGTAAAGGGAAGTACCGGGCAGTGTAGCTGGTCAGTTGGACGAGTGTCCTGAACAAGTGGACTAATAGATGATGCTATCGGACGCGCTGGGTTAGAGTAGCAGTAAGGTGAAATGAGGAGATATGAGTCACTTCAGACTTTGGCGCTGTTTCAAGACTTAAATTACTTCAGACTATGTCCTACAACATCCTTTTATTCAGCGATCCCAATAGAGAAAACACGACACTGTGGTTTAGATAGTCTATATTGGTGTCAGATATCTCGTAAAGTTCCCCCACTCATCACACATCCCATTGATTCGCCAGATATAAAAGGCAGACTCTACTTTTGACCCTTCTCTTTTGGATTTAACTTATTCCCAGCTCTTCAACTTCGTGGCCCCTTTTGTGCCCGAAAACTCGCTTCAGACGAATGGCGATTTTGGAAGCGATACCAGTCTTTTGAAATATTTCCCCATTAGCCGATCCTCCTCCTGGCGTGCGCTCGTGGCCGATACATCATAAAAAGACATTGTGTTCAAATGCTGATACAATCCTAAGGCAAAGCCAGCCATTAATATGACCTCTCCATTGACGTCTGTAATGATTCTTTTGGCTGCAAACAGGGCGCTCTCCTCCGTGTACAGATACATCCACTTTGGAAATATGAAGTCCAAAACAGAGAGGAAACATTTACGGCAGCATTAAAAGGCACTAGTGATTACCTTTAATGCCTTTCCCCTTGAAGCAACTCTCCTGTACCTCAGCATCACCGTCACCAGCGTCGTAGAGGGGATTTATAATAGACTGTGGCGGCTTTTATTAGGGTCTGCACTCCGACTGAGTTTTTCAGAGCGGCGCAGTGGCCAGATCGTGAGACGATCTAACACCCTGGGTGTCAAGGGTCAACTGAGCTCATAAATGGAGAAAAAGTGGTGGGAAGAGGAGAGCGAGACGGAGAGATGAGGACAGGGATATTTGGTAATAGGCTGTTTTCGTCCGAGCAGGCCGCATTCCATCATGGTGAACTCAGCAGGGAGAATTAGCAGGGCTCTGTGTGAAGGAATGTTCTGGCTTTGTCCTATCAGAGACGGACCACAGAAACCGCTCTAATCCAGGGATGGGCATAGTGATACTGAATTATAACCCTACAAACAATCTTTTGCATTTAGAATTGCTGGCTAGCATTATTGCCCCCATTATGTCATTCTCCAGAGAATACAAAAGATATGTTAAACAAAGAAAACGTTTGTGGACATTACTGTAATTGCCATTCTAGATCATAGTTTTAATTTACAACATTCGAACCATGCACTGGTTTGAACCGTCTCACTGAATTCATTACCTTGACACCTGTGGAACCCGCATGGGCAGCCAAAAATTCTAACATGATTAGGGGTGTGAATAAGTGTGCAAAACCGCAAGGTTTATTCTGGTCTGGCCTCAATTGCGACTGGTATTGCTCCAGTGTTGATTCATCTCATGGGACGACATGTGGCTACATGCTGCCGTAATGATTAGCAGAGCATAGTCCATCACTTGCACAATTCAGAGGCCAGTGGGCTGACATATCTGTGCAGATGGTTCTTTGCTCTGTTGACAAACGTCTCAATCAAGATGTTTTTTTCAACATACTGTCTATTGTCTTTTTTGTTTGTTTTTGCATGGATGATGGTATTTTTTTCTGCACTGTGGGACAAGGTGCTAAGGTGCGAGACTTGTACATCTGTTCTGAGTTCAAATCCAGCACATCACCAGCTGTCAAGTTATTATCACCCTACTCCCTCGCTTATCTTTCCTGTCATTCCCTACTATACCTACTTTGTCTATGAAAACCGCATGTTTCAGCAGTAACTTCGCAGTCTCACTGTAACTCGGTTACAGTGTTTCAGCATGTAACAGTGTTACAGCACTGTAATAGTGTTACTTTGCTAGTGTAATAGTGTTACATTGCTAGTCTGCCGCTCCTATAAGATATGTTATGGCCTTGACCTACATATTACCTACCTCTCCCACCTACACACACACACACACACACACACCGTCAGATTTGTCACGGAAAGAAAGCCCCAGCCACCCGAGCACAGTCAAGAGATTAAGACTAAACCACTAATCTGACGGTGCCTGGCTCCGTGTGTGGGTATGTATTTAGGTTTGTGTGTGTTTGCGCAGTCTTTGAACCACGGGTAGATTTTATGTCACGGCTGGTTCCACAATATTTCTCAGCAGCACCTTGGCAGCTGGGGTGAAGGCCCTTGTTTTTCCACGGTGTGCACCTCAGACGGCACCATAAGAAGAAGGAGATGGACCTCTCTGCAGCTGTTGGAATGTTGTTCTGGTTTGCTGTGTGGGAATCTCCATAAGTTACCAGTTTGAGTTTTTTTAACTCATTGAGTGCCATTAACGTGTTTCACGTGTTTTAGCGCTATGGTGCAACGTGCCATTAACGTGTTTCACGTGTTTTTGAAAAAAACTAAAAAAAAAGAATAATTAAAAAAAAAGAAATCTTCCTGAACCCAAGATATCATTATCTGAAGATTTGCAGCTCCATCCACTCCTTGTTTAACTTATAACTGAAAAAGGCTGTATCTCGCTTCCTAAGCACTTTTGTTTTACAAATTTTTTAATTTTAATAAAAATTGTAATGGCCAGAAATAGATATTAATAATTATGGCACTCAATGAGTTAAGATATGGTCGCTGTTGGGCAGAAACTTTGTATCTCCAATTAATCATTTTGTGTGTTGTTTTTTTGTAAATGAATGCCCTAGTATTTTATCTATATACTGTATATCTGCAAGATCACAGTGCAACACGCTGGGAGCTTGTAAATCAGCTATTTTTTTACACCAGGGGTCGGCAACCTTTTTTACATGAAGGGCCATGTTTTCATTGTCTTGATAGTCTGTGCTCTGTGTGCCATATCAACAGTTATGACACCACATCAAAATGTCATATATTTTCAACTGATTTTGATAGGCTATACATAACAACCTTTTTCTTTTACATCCGGACGTAATGATCATTAGACTCAATAACCCACCTATCTCCCAGACTCCCTCCCCAGTCAGAGTTTGAATGAATGTAGAATTATGCGCAGGATGTAATTTGCATAATAGATGTGAGTGGACTTAATTTATAACTGACTGAACTGTTTTTGAATATTTAATTTGAAAAGAAAACACCTCTCACACTTATGCCAGTGTGCCAGGGATCACCCTCCCCTGTGCCCAAGGTTGCCTACCCCTGCTCCACACCCTTGAGCTGAGCTCTGCAGTGTTGTCAGCTCTGCAGTCACGCCACAGTGTGTCTACGTAGGTGGTGCTCCTCTTTCCCCTCCCAGCTGCACCGTGGGGTTTGGCTCCCACTGAGTGTCAGTTAAATATGTTTGCCAGACAGCAACGATATGATATCGGAGACACAGGAAACTGAGGAAGGGAGAGAGAAAAGGATTATGCAACACGACTCTCCCACTGGAATCAAACCAGGGACCTTCTGATTATGCCGTGGTCAACACACTATACAGTCAGCTACCACCGTGTGCAAACCATTTGACTCTTTCTGAGAGCACTGTTATGAGCAACAGATAGTGGAGATGTAAAGAGGAGAAATGGTGAGAGGGAGAAGTCGAGAGAGGTAGAGGAAAGGATCAGGACGTAGAAAGAATCAGGGTCCGGGTGGTACGAATCACGATGGGACATGAAGACTAGAGCAGGGGTCTTACACAGGGGGTCCGGGACAAAGAGGCAAAGAGGTTTGGTGTAGACTAGAGGGGGAAAAAGAGCAGATCAAGTACAGAGCCAACGGCCAAGTTTACTAGTTTACAACTGTTGACGGTTTAAAGGTAGGGTAAGTGATTTGCGTTGGTTAAAATAAGTGTTAAATGGCTCTATATTCTGATAGTACTCATTGCTATAGAGTGTTTGTTCAGTAAAAGGAGTCTCCTTGTCTCTCCACCTCTTTATTAAACAGAAAATGTATTTTCGTTTCAGTTTCAGTTTCATTTCCAATTTTATCCAACCAGGATAGAGAACTCAATCAGGATACAGATTAGACAAGTGAAATTGGAAGTGATGACACTAAGAAATGAGCAGACAAAATTGGAACTGGAACACTATACAAATTAAGCTTAAAAATTTGTACTTTCTCCTGATTGGCTGAGATTTTGACACCTACCGAAAAATGTATTTTCTGTTTATTAAAGAGCTGGAGACTCAGGGAGACATCTGTTACTGAACAAACACTCTATAGCAATGATTACTATCAGAATATAGTATTTTAACCTTTTAACAAAATACTTTTTGTTTTAACCAAAAAATATCACTTACCCTTAAGTGGTTAAATGTCTGAAAATACACATTAACATGAATACACTGATGATAGCTGTCAAACAAGTCTATGAATCCATCTATTAAATCTATGAAAAAGTTTAATCTGCAACATAATTGTATAGGATATGTAGTGGGGGTCCCTGCTTCATCTCTCTCTCAGCTTTTCTTGGCCTGAAAAACATTGAAGACCCCTGGACTAGAGGAGAGACAAACAGAGAGTCAGGACAGACGGAGAGAGAGAGAGTTTGTGTGCGTGTGCACGCCTGTATGTGTGTGTACCGTCATTAGGAATCAGAATGACAGGAGCAGAATGCCTGGGAGACAGGCCTGAGGCACACAGCCACCAGTACTGTGTGTGTGTGTGTGTGTGTGTGTGTGTGTGTGTACACCATGTTCATAAATAGTCCAGCATGTCGGGGTCGCATCCACAATGCAGCCAATCACACGGTGTGGGACGCCCTCGAAATATTGGAGCTCCAACCACAACACGATGTTAATATATGTGGCCGAGTTCTCGCAACATGGGGATTCATTTATTTGACTGCTCTGTGGCCACAGACTGTTCTCAGGCGTGTTAATGACATGGAGGCTGCGTTCAAGAGCCAGTGATCACACACTGGTCAGAGCGTTGGGACTTAACATGCTGGGGCTCAGTGCTCTGAATGAATGCAATGCATTTTTGTTGCGCATTAACCACTTATGTCCTATTAAAAAATAGCAGACCTACAAGCTCATGTCATTTTTGCCTATACATTTTTTTTGGGCCAAAATAGGGACGCCAGGTTAGAAGTTGTTAAAAATTCTTTTTTTTTTTTTTTCCTGAGCACAATAAACCGTTTGCAAAGATCCACCCCCCACCGCTCCACCCCCCTATGTTAGACAAACAGCCCTGGTTTTGACAGCACACACACACACACACACACACACACACACACACACACACACACACACACACACACACACACACACACGTTGGTTTGCATTGGGATATAAAGGATTTGCAACCTAAAATATTTAATCATTTTTGGAGCCAGAGCTACAAAATCTCTTCCAAATCACGGCGGATAGCAACGGTTGCTAAACTAGCATTGGACAGTCCCCATTGGGGGGGGGGGGTGGAATAGAGCTTAGTATTAGGATCGCTCTAATCTTTACCGTTCCGGGTCGACGCCCTACACCATTAATACTACTGGTTTACCTGTCGCATCCGATGCATTTGAAACAAAGGATTGTGAAGGGCAGACTAGGTAATAGGAGGTATTGAAAGATAACTCTTGACAAAACAATGTTCTCTTTGTAGAGGGAGAGATGAGAGAGGGAGAGAGGATAATGACTTTAAGGATGAGGTTGTGTTGCACACACCTGTCACGTATCGCTCAACCACACACACACACACACACACACACACACACCACACACACACACACACACACACACACACACACACACACACACACACACACACACACACACACACACACACACACACACACACACACACACACACACACGCGCAGAGAGAGAGGCAGGCCATTTCCCCAGGCTCAGCCCTCGAGCCATGTGTTCGTTTGATGAGGTGATGCTCTCTAGGACTGCAGTGAAGTTCACAAGCAAATTGTTAGCACAAGACTTAGTACAAAGATTGTAGCAGGTTCAATCCTGAGAGCCGGTAGGAGGCTGTGTGGGATTTGGTGTGCAGGGGGAATGGGTTTGTCTCATGCTGTTATGTACCACCTGCTACACACACACACACACACACACACACACACACACACACACACACACACACACACACCATGGCTGACCGACCCCATGCCTTTGTTCCAGATTCTAGGAATGCAGGCTCAGAAGCCAGGGACAACTGTGTCCTCTTGCACACACCCATGCACATAATTGCACACACACACACACACACACACACACACACACACACACACACACACACACACACACACACACACACACACACACACACACACACACACACACACACACACCCTTGTATATTGGTATGGGCTTGAAGTCTCGCCCATCAGCATATAATCCAGTTTACCTCTGGAAACACAGTAGTGTGTGCATGTGCTTGTAACCGAGTTTGATGTACAGTAGCCACCGTTTGTCTACTGTCCTCGAGTGGCAGCTGAGCACACGCACACACACAGTCACACACACACACACGCACACGCACACGCACACACACACATTGGCTGTGGAAGAAGCAGTTCTCCTCGCCTTTATTGACGTTCCACTCCTGGAATGTGCTAATAGATCAGCAGTGTGATGTTTCCAGCCCTGTCCTTGAACAGGCCCCCTCATTGACACCATGAATAGAGTTAGGCTATCAATCAATACTTCATCAATGAAGCAATTAATTGGTCAAATGTCACATTGATACGGATTAGGAGGCAGGGAGGAGACATAGTGGCTGCTGTGTGTGTTTGTGTGTGTGTGTGTGTGTGTGTGTGTGTGTGCATGCAGTAAATCTCGCATGTTTCTTCTTCATGATGTTAATGGTTGAAGGCTCATGTTTGTTTTATAATTGTGAGCTTTTATGGACCGTGGGGCTCATGACACCCATTTTTTACAATCCTCAAAAATCAATTCCCCCCTGGCCTTGGAACAGAGCTGTGGTCCAGTCGCTGTCGGGCAGGAACCTTGTATGTCCAAAACTGTTACTGTTTCAGGAAATGGAAAACAACCTGTGTTCCAAATGGATCCAATGAATGAAGTTATTATTTAGTCGCAAGCTCTTGTTAATACTTTTTATGATTGGTTCAATATTTATAATACCAACAGACAGACTTAACCACTTTCAGTTAAAACAAAAACAA
Source organism: Gymnoscopelus braueri (assembly GCF_963280865.1). Lineage (NCBI taxonomy): Eukaryota > Metazoa > Chordata > Actinopteri > Myctophiformes > Myctophidae > Gymnoscopelus > Gymnoscopelus braueri. The sequence continues at coordinate 4,743,442 of NC_137612.1, read as the reverse complement.
ACAAACAAACTCATTGTTAGCTTGTAGATCGGCTATTGTTGCTACACTTTTGTGTGACACTGTAGTATGCATGACTAAATAGGGCATAACATTACGAAAAAACATAAACAAGTTGAAATATGGAGATTATACAAGGTTTCTGCCCGTCAGCGACGGGGCTCACTTGCTTAGGCTGTGTTTTTAATATGTAGCATTATTTCAACTCCTTCATGCCAAGGGCAGCCCACTGGCCAACGCTAGATCAACTTTTATCACCCCGTAGCTGCTCTGACGCCCTGGCTATCAGCCCTGCAAGGTGCTGTTAAAACTGGCATTTCAATCTGCTTCATCGCGTGGCTGCTTAACCCATTCAAGCCGGGAACGCATCCGTGTCATTTTTATACTTTGGCTATTCAAATAAGTTTGAAAGATATTGAACAAATTGTGCAAATCTTTGAATATATATATTTTTGGGGGGTTCAGCGGCCCAAAAACATATCATTTTGGGGGTCCCAAAAGTTTGAACATTACTGATATAGCAACAATAGTTTTTCAGAAAAATGAAGACATTTGTTGAGACATTTGACAGTTACAAATGTTTGCTTTAAAATATATATATATTCAAAGATTTGCACAAAGGCTTACGATTTCTCAAAAATAGCCGATCTACAAGCTCATAGCGCGGCACTCGGTGCCGCGCTATGAGCTTGTAGATCTGCTATTTTTGAACAGCCAAAGAAATCTAAAATGATAGAGATGCATTCCCGGATTGAATAGGTTAAAAACCCATGCACACATGTGCGCTCGCGCGCGCACACACACACACACACACACGTGCACAGATATATACATGCACTGTAGTGTTCTGCCCTGGCACCGCGTTTGTTTTGGCAGGCCACCTGCCAGAGGGAGAGCGAGAGAGAGAGGGGCGGGCGGGAAAAAGAGCACCGGTGCTTGTCCTCTACTAAACTGATTTACCTTGGCATTAAAACAGGCCTCATAAGGGATCTTTATACGTCCCAAGGCGTGCCAGTCAACTCGTTTTATTGGCCCAGGCAGGAAGGAAATGATACAATACGCTGCAATTTATACAATGGTACGTTATTGTCCGATCGCTCCAAATTCGGTCTCCTCCTCTTTCTCTTGGTTTACGGGACGTCTGATATAAGATCAGTGGTGGAAAAAGTACTCAAATTCTTTACTTAAGTAAAAGTACCAATACTGCAATATAAACATACTCTGTTACAAGTAAAAGTCCAGAATTAAAAAAATACTTGAGTAAAAGTACAAAAGTATTGGCATCAAAATGTACTTAAAGTACCAAAAGTAAAAGTACTAAATATTTGAAAATAGCAGATCTACAAGCTCACAACGCGTCGCGATGCGACGCGTTGAGAGCTTGTAGATCGGCTATTTTCAAATAGCCTAGGTATAAAATAGGGCTAAAGTGGTTAATGTATGTTTTATTATATCATAGTTTATATCTGAAAAGTAACTAGTAACTAAAGTTTTCAAGTAAATGTAGTGGAGTAAAAGTACAATATTTGCCTCTGAGATGTAGTGGAGTAGAAGTAAAAGTATTGGAAATTGGAAATACTCAAGTAAAGTACAAATACCTCAAAATTGTACTTAAGTACAGTACTTGAGTAAATGTACTTGGTTACTTTACACCACTGCTTACGGGACGTCTGATATAAGATATAGCTGCCGCTGTTGATTTTGGCACCGAAAGACAATGCAGTCATAGCTTCGACGTCGTCACTTGTCAGCACCGCATGGATTTGACACCATGTGCTTGCCTGGCAGAGCAATTATAAGTAATTATAAGTATAATGGTAGTCATTGTGAATGTGTGACCTCAGCATGCTGTCTTGACATTGTCTATTTCTGTCTAACAAAGTCCATGCTGCATGAACCGACTCCCCCTGCAACGCCTCATTGCTGTTCTGGAATGTGTGAGATGTTTGCCGTGTGCTCAGGTGCCTATATATAGCGTTTGTGTGGATCTGGAGTCGGTGTGGAGGCCCAGTTCCTATGGTTCTGTCACTGGATGTAGACTGGCTGCATGACCGACCGACTAGTCTATCCAACAACCAGCATACATGTGTGTGTGTGTGTGTGTGTGTGTGTGTGTGTCTGTAATTTGACCCATTAGACCTTAACCACTTTCAACCCCGCCCACATGCCTATTTTAGACATGCCAACATTTTCAAAAAATGACAAAATCGTCCCAAAATAGCAGATCTACAATCTTGTAATACATCGCATCGTGACACATTGTGAGCATGTGGATCGGCTATTTTAGCCTCTTCGCATGACAAAGTATAAAATAGGACTTGGGTTGCTGAGTATGTCTGTTTTGAGCTGGAAAACTACTTAAAAAGCAACCCACTTCCTTTGCTGCGTGATAAAGAATACGTCTTTGTGTTGTTTGTTTTGTAGCAGCCATTTTTATTTGTTTAACATAATATCAAGGGACTTCTATCAATCCATCTGCAGTCATCCATCCACCCATCAGTGTATCGGGGGATGGTAATCCCTTCTGTCCATATGCAGATAGTGGTGATGGTGGTGATGGTAGAGATTAGACAGACCCAGGGAGGGGATTAAGGCTTTGGGGTCTGGTCCCCCCCCCCCCCCCCCCCCAACCCCTACTAGCTTACCTCCTCTCTCCCAAAGCTCTGCCACCCTGCCCCCCCCCCCATTTTCCATCCCCCACCTACCCACTTACGCCGTGGCCCCCGGGTAAATCTGTGGAGTGGGTGGGACTTGAAAATGGATAGGTGGAGGAGAGATTAGGATAGAGACCCATTCAGTGGTGTGTGTGTGTGTGTGTGTGTGTGTGTGTGTGTGTGTGGGTGTGTGTGTGTGTGTGTGTGTGTGGGTGTGTGTGTGTGGGGGTGCCTGTAGTGTTTGTGAGTGCCGGGTGTGCACATATTTCATTTGCCTTGATTTACATGTGTATAGGCTGGATGTGCATCCTCATAATGTGTGCTTTTATGTAAAGTGTGTGTGTGTGTGTGTGTGTGTGTAGACCCTTTGATTGTGAGCCCAGTGTGCATTTCCTAATCCACCTTTAAGCATTCATTAAGGCACCTCATTGTGTGTGTGTGTGTGTGTGTGTGTGTGTGTGTGTGTGTGTGTGTTCAATCCTTCCTTCATGCACATGTACAGTCTTCTTAGCCCCCCCCACACACACACACCAGTCCCAGATGTGACCCACATGTTGTGAAGCAGTGGAGTATTGCCTGAGCGCCATTCCTCTTCTTCCCCTTGCGTCTCCTTTCCTCTCTTCCTTTCTGTCTCTCTCTCTCTTTCTTTCTTTCTTTCTCTCTCTCTCCCTCCTCCAGCAGCGAGTGCTATAATTGATATGCCACCTGCAATAAATCAGCACTGCACCACAGCTGAACCAGAGCCATTATCAGAATGGACAGGTTTAGCTGCTTTGGAGAAGAGAGGGGGCGAGAGAGATTTTCTATCTACAGGAATCTCTCTCTCGTGCGCGCTCTCTCTCTCGCTTTCTCTCGCTTTCTCTCGCTTTCTCCCTGTCTGTCTGTTTGTCTTTCTATTTCTTTCTCTCAGAGGCACAGACCCACTGGTGGTAACTCACCGTCGACCCGGCCAGCTGTACACAGTAAAATCCTCAATGTTGATCTAACCATTGAGAGTTTTGGATCCAATTTTACACTCTCCAGACTTATTAACTACTTTGTAGGAATCAGGGACAGCCCCCCCCCACCACTGTGACTGTGAAAATTGTCAAAAAAAAATATCTCAAACATTTTCGTAAACAATATGTCATTGGAGGACTGCCCTCATCTCTCTCCCTTCTTCCAAAACCTCCATGGTTGAGTCTACTTCTCCCCCCCCCCCCCCCCCAACAACACACACACATTCACCCCACCCTAATATCACTGCTGGCCATCATCCCCCCAAAGCCACGGACACACTGCAGACTGAAAATAAAAATGACTGACATGTTTTTTGTTGATGGTGGCAGATATGGCCTGCAACCTTGTTCTAGCGCTTCTCCTTACGGCTGCATTTCGGCTCGGGAGGAAATTGAAGCTGAGGAGGCACAGTGAGGGGGAAGAGGAAAACCTGTAAGAAGCTGAGCGATTGACAATATCCTCTTCTGTCAATCAACCCTCCCCCCTCCCTTCTACCTCCTCCCCCGAGGGGAGACCCCTCTCTTCCTATAGGACCCGTAGGGCGAGGGGCTGCGGTGGCGTCCACTTACGAAAGGAATTAGCCGCTCGGAGTCGTTTTTTTCCCTGCTCTCTCATTTCAACTGGTATGTTGCAGTATAGTGGGTTCAGGTGATGTCGCCATGTCTTTTTCGGTCGTGCGGTCGTTGGACACAGTGTTGTGTGCATGCATGGCGATGCCGTCGTCTCATTACCGGGGCAGATAACAAACAACTGGAGAGAGAGAGCCATGCATGGAATTTGTTGTGCGGTTCACTGTCCGTTACGTCAAGCCTTGCACGGCCACAAATGAAGAGGAATTACCGCAGAGAAGACCTTTCACACATGCTCTCTCTCCTCTCTCTGGTTCCCTTACACACACACACACACACACACACACACACACACACACACTCTCTTATTCTCTCGCCCTCTCTTGAAAAACGACAAAGGAAAATGAGTCGGCCGTCCTCCCTGAGTGACGCCACACTTTGAATTGACATTTGCTCTCCTTGCACTCGCGCGACTGTGCCGTTGAGCAGGACATTCGTTAATTTACATTTTTAATAGGCTAGCTCGTCACTTTATTGCAGCTGCTTATGTTGAAGTGGAGGCTGCCGTCCACGTTTCATCCTCCTGCACAGGCTGCAGAGAGAGAGAGAGAGAAAGAGAGAGAGAGCGGGGAGCCAGGGAAGACGAGCAGAGGGAAGGAGGGTTATATCTGATAACTGCAGCTCAGTCCTTCAGTCTGCAGTTACTGAGCCTCGCTGTCTCCGGCTCCGCTCCGTAAGGGCTTGCCACCCACCCACCCGCCTCTTGCCCGGCTCATACCTGCCTGCCTCGTTCTCCTCCCCCTCTGATGTTCATTCGCTCTTTTTTTCATAGAGCCGGTCTGTCTGATGTGATATATCGACATTTGACGACATCGGTATCAGCAATTATGCAACCGATGTGTCACGATTTCTCGACATTCGGACTCTACTTTTTTTCTTCTGCCCATCTCTCTCGCCTCCTTATCTGTGATTGTCACCGGTCCTGACTCTTGTCTCTTTTCTTTCACTCAACCTCCCCTTCCTCTCGCTCTCTCTTGCCGTTCCCCTTACACCCCCTCTCTCTCTCCACTCTACATATCCTAAGTTGACACATTTATGTCGTCGCCGGTCATTCAAGTGGCATGTGATGACTTATAGATGATGTCAAACAGGCACTAGGCATCCAAACTGTAGGGCCGGTGCAGTACAGAAAAAAAATGAAAAATGAATGGAGCACACTGCAATGCTCCTAAAACACAGTTCTTTATTTATGTTTTGACGTTCGTGCTTCTGCAGTATGAAGTCTTTATTCGGCAGAAGGCATGAAGGATAAATAAAGAACTGTATTTTAGGAGCTATTCATTCAGTGCAGTCTGTGGACTCTATTTTTCATTTCTGGCAATTGGACAACACCGCTTCTCTGTGATCTGCCTGGCTTTGCCAAACCTGTGTTATGATGGCATACTGTGGGAGTGCTAGTCTGGTTAAAATGATGTGGTGGCATGGGATCTAAAGATCAGTCCTGCACACTGCTTCTTGCTCCAAATAATAATGTTTCTATTATTTCACCAACGTTTGTCTTCTAACCTTCATCAGAGTGACGGTACAGACAGTCTTTAAATCTGGCTAAAATGGACATGCATTTCTTTCTTTTTGTCCACGTTTATACCTCGGAAAGCCTTGCATGCACGCACATGCTTGCACACAACCCTGAAGCATAGCTGTATGCACACAAAAACGTCAGACCCATACAGATATTGACAGAAGGACACAAGCAGGAGTGCACACACACACACACACACACACACACACACACACACACACACACACACACACACACACACACACACACACACACACACACACACACACGCACCTCGATTCTTGCTAAAGTGACCACACTCCCTGGCCTGTATCCTTGGGGACTGATTGACAGATAGGTGGTCTGCCTCTCCATCACTCACCAGCAGAGGTGGAGGAGGAAGGACCAAGATAAGGCGGGGGGGGGGGAAAGAAATGACACATACCTCATCTCCCCTTCCTCCCCCTGTTCTCCCTTTGATTTCCTTCTATCTGTCACCCCCCACCACCACACACACACACACACACACACACACACACACACACACACACACACACACACACTGCTCTCACCCCTCGTCTCTCCATTGGGTCTGTCTTTGTCATCTCTCCTCGGATGGGTTCAGTCATAAACTAGTCTTTGTGCAGACACTCTGATATAGTCAAGGTGAAACAGAGGGATGCACACGGCCCCTTGGAGAGTTGTGAGAACCCATTTTGCATAATCAGCATTTACAGGAGAACTAATGTCCTGATATCGCCCTAACATGATTGGACTGTCAAGAAGCGGCGAGGCACACGCCCAGCAAAGCCCCAACACACACACACACACACACACACACACACAGACACACAGACACACACACACACACACACACACACACACACACACACACACACACACACACACACACACACACACACACACACACACACACACACACACACACACACACACACACACACACACACCATTGTGTTGGAGGGTACCCAAAGGAAAGAGAACCAACCCTATATTCCTCTCCTACAATCCTGGCATCCCACCATTCATAACATCCATTCTCCCTTTCAATTACCCCCCCCCCCCCCCCCCTCCCCCGCCCATCTCCTGCATGCACGTTGTCGAGGGATACCGTGTGTGTGTGTGTGTGTGTGTGTGTGTGTGTGTGTGTGTGTGTGTGTGTGTGTGTGTGTGTGTGTGTGTGTGTGTGTGTGTGTGTGTGTGTGTGTGTGTGTGTGTGTGTGTGTTGCATTCGAGCACATCCTCCACAGTTCCAGGAATTATCTGGTGTATTTACATGCGGCGTTATGTTGCTTAATGTGTAGCTAAATCCACCCCCTCACCACCCCCTCCCATTCTGGGACCAGCTGAATGGCGGGGCTCGCCTCTGCAATTAGAGAGACCGCTAAGGTTGGACGAGGATGCAGACAATTAGTTGCATGGTGGTGGTTGTCAAGTCTGTAATGGGAGGGGTGGGGGAAGGTATAGAGAAGGAGGGGTTTTGCAAGAAAGCAAAGGGACACTTCAGAACAGCGATGATGATACCAGCAACAACACACAGCCTCCAGGGGATTGAGCTGTATGAAGCAGCAACGTCTCAGACAACAATTCTCCCTTTTCCCTCTGGGCGCGTGGGGCTTTTGTACATCCTGATAGGGAGCAGCAGCTCTTCAGTTGTTATTGTGATTGTAGCTCCCTGAAGGGGGGGTAGCCAACTCGTTCTGGCCATCGGAGAGTTGCTGAGCTGTGAGCCATCGAGAGCCATGTCTGGAGTCTGGAACCCTATTGGCAGAAAAGCAAAGGTCTAATTAGAATAAGGGGATACTGGGAAGTTTGTTGATACCGCTCTAACCGCGACGGGAAAGCCTTGGAGTGGTCCCGGCTATAAATTGCAGGCTGTCAATATAACAGTGCCCGCTGGCACTTCTTCAAACGCAGCCGCTCTCTCCAAAGCCCTTGTGGTAATGCTGGAAGTTATGAAATATTAAAGAGTTCAATGTTGTGGGTCTATAACTCATTCCAGCATGACTCACATTATGTGTACAGAGCCTCTCATAATCAGCCTCTGCCTCCCATGCTATCTCCCTTCATAATTAAATGCCGACACGCATTTGCCCTTCAGGTTTGATGTGATATCATTTATTTATCGCTGGGGTGAATGTCAACGCAACTTTTTTTTTTTCCCCCTCTTCTAATTTTGGCTGCAGAGAGCCTTTTAGGCCTCTCTGCCTGCCTGATGCATAATCAATAGGAAATGTTCCTTGGTAACTCATGATCAGTGGTGGAAAGTAACTAAGTACATTTACTTAAGTACTGTACTTAAGTACAATTTTGAGGTATTTGTACTTTACTTGAGTATTTCCAATTTTCAGTACTTTTACTTCTACTCCACTACATCTCAGAGGCAAATATTGTACTTTTTACTCCACTACAATTATTTGAAAACTTTAGTTACTAGTTACTATTCAGATATAAACTATGATATAATGAAACATACATTAACCACTTTAACCCTATTTTATACCTAGGCTATTTGAAAATAGCAGATCTACAAGCTCACAACGCATCGCATCGCGACGCGTTGTGAGCTTGTAGATCGGCTATTTTCAAATATTTAGTACTTTTACTTTTGGTACTCGAAGTACATTTTGATGCCAATACTTTTGTACTTTTACTCAAGTAAATTTTGAATTCTAGACTTTTACTTGTAACAGAGTATTTTTATATTGCAGTATTGGTACTTTTACTTAAGTAAAGAATTTGAGTACTTTTTCCACCACTGCTCATGATGTGTTTTTTTTTCTTCTTTTTGCCTTGCAGGGCTCCCAACCCCGTGCCTCTACGGATGATGCTGTAGTTGACAGCTCGCAACGCAGAGAAAAGGACAGTGGATCAATAGCAGCTTGCCTCTCCTTTCTTCACCTCCCTCTCTCCCGCCATCCAACCTGGTTCCGGGGAAATATAGCAGAAAAAGAAAGACGAGCCTGACTCGGGACTTTGGTGCCGGAGCCTCTTCTCCTCCACCTCCTCCTCCTCCTCCCCCACCCCCTGCAACCTTGCCTCCAGCCAGCCCCCAGATATGTGTCCCCTAGCTCGGCCGGGGGCCTCCCCTGGCTCGGGGTGCCTGCTCCTCAGTCTGGGACTGCTGCTCCTCACAGACCTCTCCCCCTCGGGAGGTCAGGTCCGGGCCTTCAAACGATTCGCCCCCGCCGACTGGGGGCTGACTCACCTGGCCATCCACAACAAAACCGGGGAGGTCTACGTGGGCTCCGTCAACTGGATCTTCAAGCTGTCCAGCAACCTGACCAAGCTGCGGAGCCACATGACCGGCCCCGTGGTGGACAACGAGAAGTGCTACCCGCCGCCCAGTGTCCAGTCCTGCCCGCACGACCTGTCCCAGACGCCCAACGTCAACAAGCTCCTCCTCATCGACTACACCCAGAACCGCCTCATCGCCTGCGGCAGCACCTCCCAGGGCATCTGCCAGTTCCTCCGCCTGGACGACCTCTTCAAGCTGGGAGAGCCCCACCACCGCAAGGAGCACTACCTGTCCAGCGTGGCCGAGTCGGGGACCATGTCCGGCGTCATCATCAGCCCCCCCTACGGCGCCACCAGCAAGCTCTTCATCGGCACGCCCATCGACGGCAAGTCGGAATACTTCCCCACCCTCTCCAGCCGCAAGCTGATGGAGAACGAGGAGAACGCCGACATGTTCAGCTTCGTCTACCAGGACGAGTTCGTCTCCTCGCAGCTCAAGATCCCTTCGGACACCTTGTCCAAGTTCCCTGCGTTTGACATCTACTATGTCTACAGCTTCAGCAGCGAGCAGTTCGTCTACTACCTGACCATGCAGCTGGACACCCAACTCACGTCCCCCGACGCCAGCGGAGAGCAGTTCTTCACCTCCAAGATCGTCCGCCTGTGCGTGGATGACCCCAAGTTCTACTCCTACGTCGAGTTCCCCATCGGCTGCACTAAGGACGGCGTGGAGTATCGGCTGGTCCAGGACGCCTACCTGACCCGACCTGGCAAACAGCTGGCCAAATCCCTGGGGGTCTCGGAGAACGAAGACATCCTCTTCACCGTGTTCTCCCAAGGCCAGAAGAACCGGTCGAAGCCGCCTAAAGAGTCAGCCTTGTGCCTGTTCACCTTGAGAAAGATCAAGGAGAAGATCAAGGAGAGGATCCAGTCATGCTACAAGGGAGACGGGAAGCTGTCCTTACCGTGGCTGCTGAACAAAGAGCTGGCCTGCATCAACTCGGTAAGTCAGGCCGTCTCTCATGGACGTCTCTAGTCCCGTTTTGTTGTCTTTACAAACTCTTCCCAAGTTGTTTTACGCACATTTTGTAAAACCAAGTCGCTGATTTGATCATATAAGAATAGAATAGAATAGACTTTATTTAGCCATTTGCACAAGTGCATAGGAAATTAGTAGGTAGGTCAGCATTTAAAAGAAGACAGAAAGTACAGACAAGACAGAAAACATACAGTACATCCTACAATCCTACATATATCCTACCATATTCTTCAAAGTCTGGTCAGATGATGTGGATGAGAGAAGTTCATAGGAAAACACAAGGTGATGTCTCAGTTATAGCAGCATAGTAGAAGTAGCCTGGTTCCAGACGAATCTGCCTTTGCAAAATTGCATCGCACTTTAGCCCTCGGCAGATTAGGTCTGGCCCCCCTCAATAGAGATTTCATTTCTCTCCCTCCGAAGTCGTGAGGGACCAATCAAGGCCCAGTATCCAAATGTGGGCGGGCTTATCACCTTATTTGGAGCAATGACGTACAAGGAAGCACTGCTCTGATTCGTTCGTACAAGGAAGCACTGCTCTGATTGGTTTAGGTCTAACCTAGCCTGGGGAATCATTCCTTTTCGGGTATATGATCCGGTCGGGAGCGGAAGTTAAAAAAATAAAAAGTGGCCGGATGGGCAGAACCGGAAACACGTCTCACCTCAAAATAGGTCCGTCCTAATAAAATCCTTGATGCGGCATAGTTTAGCTTATTTTTTAAATGTAAATGTGCGTGCACTATCCGGAGACTATTTAGCGTCTGTATTATCCCACGGGGAAATTCTATTCCATTTAAATAGGGATTGGGGAACCAAAACAAAGCAGCACCGCAAAACCGGATGGGCACAATCCGGAAACAGGATTGTTTTTTCCTTTTTTTTCCCAGTAGGCGTGGCCTAGACCGGATCATATGGGTCTTTAGTAACAGAGACCAGGCTTTCCTCCGAGGTGGAAAGACTGGTGATGCGAGGGTTAGGTCTAACCAATAGAGTCCGTTTGGATCTTTTTGTAACCGCCCCTTGGAAAAAAAATCTATCGTTGATAGGGACCAGACTAATATCCACGCAGTGTGTCGTGTGATATTGTCTGGCCACGCGAGGCTATAGAAGAAGAGTGATGCATCGGGAACACATTAACTCTCTCAGTGCCAGACCCCGAGTTATCCCGAGTTTTAGGGTTATACCCTCAGTGCCAGAACGAGAAATCCCGAGTTTTTTAAAAAAAATAAAAAAAGTTTTTTTTTTTTGTTGAAAAAAGTGTTCAGAACCCAAGATATCATTATCTGAAGATTTGCAGCTCCATCCACTCTTTGTTTAACCTATAACTGAAAAAGGCTGTATCTCGCTTCCTAAGCACTTTTTTTTTACTTTGAAAAAAAAAAAAGAAAAAAGTTGGCATAGTCCGCAATAAAAAAAATTCATTGGCACTGAGAGAGTTAAGTCTCAAACAAGCGTCCAAGTTAACATGTTCTAATTTATTGAAAGACTTAGACAAGCAGTCACATTGATTCATTGACAGAATTTGTGTTGGGCAGCCCACGGAGGGGGTCTCGTATGGGCGTAGCCAGTGGTGGAAAAAGTACTCAAATTCTTTACTTAAGTAAAAGTACCAATACTGCAATATAAAAATACTCTGTTACAAGTAAAAGTCCAGAATAAAAAATGTACTCGAGTAAAAGTACAAAAGTATTGGCATCAAAATGTACTTCAAGTACCAAAAGTAAAAGTACTAAATATTTGAAAATAGCCGATCTACAAGCTCACAACGCGTCGCGGTGCGACGCGTTGTGAGCTTGTAGATCTGCTATTTTCAAATAGCCTAGGTATAAAACAGGGCTAAAGTGCTTAATGTATGTTTTATAATATCATAATTTATATCTGAAAAGTAACTAGTAACTAAAGTTTTCAAATAATTGTAGTGGAGTAAAAGTACAATATTTGCCTCTGAGATGTAGTGGAGTAGAAGTAAAAGTACTGAAAATTGGAAATACTCAAGTAAAGTACAAATACCTCAAAATTGTACTTAAGTACAGTACTTAAGTAAATGTACTTAGTTACTTTCCACCACTGATCAGGTGAGATAAGCGTAGACATCGGCAGGGCCCCTTTGCCACATCCTGGATGTGCTGTGGTTCACAGAGACCCAAATTGAGCAACGTCGTCAGGTTTTCACCACGGGTGCAAAATGGCCTCCCGCACGGGGCGCTATAGCCTCCCCGATTTACAGGCAGGCTGGTAGATGTATTCTGTAGATAACTCTCACCTCTGCAAACATTGCAAACATTTCTAGACTAGCTGTGTAACCACGAAACGTTAGGCTGACAAGAGGACAGGAAATAAGGTTAAGAGGCGCCGCACCTCGGCACTTCCATCCAGGACAGGTTGCACCCCTAACATAAAGAAAGCCAAAACGTATTCATTATGTCAGTGATGTGAAACTGCCTACGAGGAGTTAGGTAGAGAAAAGTTAGGTAAAGGAAAGGGCAGCACGCAGACATTGTATAATAATCACAACAGTGCGTCATAGTCAAAGTCTAAAAAATAATAGTGCAATTAGTGCACGCACACACACACACACACACACAAACCTATTGATGTCCAAGGAGTTTATCTTGAAACCGTACACTTCCTATACTCTTCCTTCTTGTGATTTGGGCCCTTATCCCCCCGACCCCTATCCATCCATCTATCTCACTTTCTCCCTGGAACCTCCCTGTGGTTAGTGTTCACTCAGACCAGGGACATCATTAGCCCAAGTCCCTGGGATTTGTGAAATGTCACTCAAGCGCGCACGCACGTACGCGTGCACACACACACACACGCACACGCACGCACACACACACACGCGCGCACACGCACACGCACACACACACACACACACGCGATGTTGTCCGGATTGAACCCAGTACATTCTCCTCAGGCTTTCAGGTTTATTAGAAAGACCTATTTAAAGTTATAACATAAGATGGCCTTTATTCTTCCCTGAGGGGCAGCAGCAATTCTGGTTACAGAGAAGGCAGGAACAAGGGCAGTCAAGTAACAGTAACAGTAAAATAAAAGGGTAAAATAGCATACAGTCAAATAATCCAGTCATAGAAGAAATGTATGTTACAATGCCTCCATTACGAGTATAAAAATAAAATCATAAATATATATATAGTGAAAATAGTGACTCTTTTTGAACGCCACCATTTTACAACAAAGTATAATACAAGGTTATTAATCAGACTAATCGATTTAGTCTATTAAAAAAACGTTTTTGTGGCAATTAATTGATATACAAAATGAAAAAAAGATAATTCTATTTGATTATTTGGTTATAAGTGGGTTATTGGTTCTAAATATCAGTTTCGATACATTTTAGGTTAATAGCCCAGCCATATGATAAACTATGGTGACTATGGAACAGAATGTCCAGTTGCTGGTAATGTATATATTATATGGTAATGTCTGGTACTGGTAAAGTACAAACAATGCAGTGCATGCATAAACATAAGCCTGATTTATTCTTAGTTGTACAATGATGTCCCATGCCAACCCGGGACCATCACACGATAGAGTGTAAGTATGATGGAACAACCTGGAGAGTGGGTTGGAGTCACTTAGCACCTGCATTCTGTGGTGACATTTAAACCATAAACGTCAGTGTGAGCAATCTCAATGGCTCTGTGCACGCGCACACACACACACACACACACACACACACACACACACACACACACACACACACACACACACACACACACACACACACACACACACACACACACACAGAGGGACTGATTATGGACTGTGCAAGCAGCACATATGCCCCAGGACTCCTGGACTCAGCATCCCACACGGGTCTGTGTGTGTATGTATGCTTACAGAGGCTTTTACAAACTACGTTGTTTGTTTCCACAGCTCCCATATAAACTGTCATCGGCTGATGATGTAATTGCCTCAGGGCTGAGCTGATTGGTTGACCCCGTGATCCCACAGTGACCTAGGGGTCGGCCTGAGGTTAATGTCGGTTGCCACGTTGCCCCTTCACACTGACCTGGAGTCAGCGCCCCCTGTACGCCAACCCTAACCCCAGTCAATGGTCAGAGACGCCTCTAAATCTGACCTCAGATAAGAGCCTCATAAGCCTTTTATTTTATACTGAGAACTAGACCTATCCTAATTAACACACACAAACACATATAAGCTTAACCACTTCAACCCCAGCCATTATATTCTGAGGGGAACATTAGCCAAAGCAGATCTACAAGTTGTGTGCTCGTAGATAAGCCTAAAGAAGCTGTTGAATTGATATGTCTCAACAGATAAAACGTAATTAGACTAGATAATCTAGACTGGAGCACTGGTTCCCAAGATCCCGTAAGGATACGTGTCTAAAATGGAACGAAATTTAATTAAATTTCATTTCATTTAGGGGTCCACCTAAATGAACACTGAGGATTTTACAGTGTAGATTGGGGTCCCAAAGATAAAAAACAATAATTTAAAAAACGGTATCAAAGGGACGGTTGTCCGCGGCCTAATGCATATCAAACTGGGGGTCCTTGAAACTCAAAAGTCTCAAACACTGGACTAGAGAGTGTTGTCTTATATGGAGTCGATTGGTGCATAGTTTCATAGTTAATCAGAATACTCTGTATGTGTCAGCTATGAGTTTGATTGAGCTGCAAAGTGGGGAAGCGTCTTTGACGTGGGTGTTGAATAACTGGAGGTTGACAGAGTGGCTGAGATGGCAAGACGTGGGGGGGTGGGGGGCATGATGACCTGGACAGCTGCTAGACACAGTCTAACATGATGGATGGAGCCAAAGACTCTGTCAGCCCTGCAAGCGAGCGTGTGTGTGTGTGTGTGTGTGTGTGTGTGTGTGTGTGTGTCTGTCAGTCATAAATTGTTTATGCGTGCAGAGATGGTAGCTGTATAAATAAAAACTTTTGCATGTTACGAGCAACTCCAGGATGAAGCTATTTGCTCAAAGCACACACACACACACACACACACACACACACACACACACACACACACACACACACACACACACACCATTCATTACCTCAGCGGTTATAGTGTGTGTGTGTGTGTTTCTGTCCCTGAGCTTTATTAGTGAACCTCTGACCTTCTACCCGGGTTGAGAGTGGATCAATAAAGACTATTTCCAGAGAGAGAGACAGAGGTAGCCGTGTTGAGCAGAGTGGCTGAAGTGGGATAGAGAGGGAGAGGTGAAACCAAGGTGTTGAGAAAGCATGGTGGTGATGGGGGGGGGATGGGGGGTGAGGGAGAGCATGCACCAGAGACGGAATGAAAGAGAATCAACGGTGACAGGGAGGAGGTATAGAACACGGGTTTATTTGTCACTCACTCACAGGTACAAGCAACGACATGTTAATGTGGCATGTTCTGCAAGACAACCTCAATACAATATACACTGGATAATAATAGAGCTAATACTGGACTGTAATGGAATACAAAAAATCACACCCTGTGTGAAGTGGGCGGTGTCTTGCTAGCTAATCACAATACTGAATGGAGTCGATCAATCATGTACAAAGGATAAATACATTTATTGAAACACTCTTTATGATGGACAAAACCATAACTTGAAAAAAACAAAATTTGGTTTTTTTCAAGTTATGGTTGCTTATATAGGGCTATGCACATGTGTCATGTGACACTGGCCAATCACAGTCCTGAATAGGCTGTGATTGGCCAATCACAGCGCAGGATAATTCTACTAATTTCCTGGGCCCAGATCACAGCGCAGGAGTTAGTACATTTTTCCAAATCTCACTTATAGGGGCGGTTTCACCGCCCAAAAATAACAAGAGAAATAAGAGAATGAGAGGAGTGTTAAAAAAGAGAGCAGGTGTCCAGAGGAGGTAAGGTGCGGAGAAAATGGAACAGAGAGAGAAAGTGAAAGAGTGAAGAGAGGGACAATGAAAGAAAGAGAGGCAGAGAGAGAGAGAGAGTCGTGAGTGAAGCAAGATAAGAGGAAGAGAAAAGGAAGGAGAGAGACAGAAAGACAGATGGCAGTGAGCAGAGTGAGGTAGAAGACTGATGGAGAAAGCCAGGCTGGACTGGAAAAACGGCACGCAATGAAGGGAAAAAGGGAAAAAAGCAGGGGATGAAATGACTGCGTGCGAGAGAAGAAGAGAGGAAAGATGACTAAGATAAAGAGGGAAATGGAGCGAGTGAAGAGCTAGTGAAAATAGAGATGAAGGACAGAAGGCATAATGGACGAAGAGAGAGTGAGCGCTAAGTAGAGAGAGAGAGAACGTGGATGAGTGTGTGTGTGAGAGAGAGAGAGTGATATCCCCAGATTTTGTTTTCGCCATGTCTTGCCAAGAACAGCAGGAGAAAGAGTGGATGAAAGAAAAGGCATGAGACGGAGGAGAGGAGAGGTTGATGGAGCGGCAGGCTCCGGCACAAATAATATCAGTGTCGGTCACCTGTGCACCCCACAACTTGCCTCTCTGTCATGTCAGCACTGGGCCTGCCTGGCTGGCCGTGTGTAGGAGGGATGGGACGATAATCCTTATTATCGTGATAAAAAAAACGCTCACAATCGTATCGCAGAGATTTAAATTTATCGTAAAATTGTCTTACGTCATACACTGGGATCAATTCACCTTTGAATCTGCATATCCGGCCGGTACCACTTAAATTAAATTGGTAAAACACACCTGTAAAGAACGTTCTTGATACAGACCTTTTTTCACTCTCTAAACCTCTTTGGCAAAAATAGCCGATCTACAAGCTCACAATGCGTTGCAAGCTTGTAGATCTGCAATTTTTTGGCAAATGTTCCACCCCCAGACTATAGATGCTGGGGTTCCAGTGGTTAACAAAAGTGGCATTTTAAGAGTTTTAAGCATATTTTGATTATCGCGATAATATCGTAAATCGCAATTATTTTGGTCACAATAATCGTGACATGAAACTCTCATATCGTCCCGTGTGTGTGTGTGTGTGTGTGTGTGTGTGTGTGTGTGTCGGTGGTTCATAGCTTATCAAAGTGCTATTTCCATTTTGTGTGAGTCTGGGAGTGAAATAATAGCCATCAGTACTAGAGTGCTCCTGTTGACCCTTCATGCGTGTGCGATGGATGGTATGTTTGTGCACGTCGTAGCATATAGCAGCGTCTGAATGCCTCTCATCAACCTCCCACACATCAGCCCACAGTCCCAGAGGCCGCTGCAGTGTCGCTATCTGCCATGGCTGGCGTGCACGTCAGACCCAGCTAGACGCCAAGACCAGTCACAGTGTCACACTCCCCTGCCTTCTCCCATTCACCAGATGGGCTGCGGGGTGGATGAACCTTTTTTGGACTGCTGAATTGGATCTCATTGTCAATGGCCAGGGCATCAATCAGTGGCAGAATTCTCTGTAATCAATCATCGAGGGAATTTTGGTTTTTATTCAGCCTCAGTATTCAAGTGTTAATTTCACTGACAATGTCAATACGCAAGTATTTGGCGTTTTTTTTGTTCTGAGCTCCGTAGGCCAGCTGTTGTTTCACTGCTAAGAAATGCAGTGTCAGAGGTCACTGTTCAATCTGAGATGGAGGTTAAGTTTAAATGTGTGGATATTTCAGTGCTTGGACACACACTCATATCTGGGTTACTGTGTGTGTGTGTGTGTGTGTGTGTGTGTGTGGCTGTGTGGCTGTGTGTGGCTGTGTGCACTAATCTCTTGGGTCGGAGCAGAGAGCAGTTGAGATTAGCATGGTTATCAGTTAAATACTGCAGCATCTGTAGCTATCTGTCCACTGGGGGACTGACCACTAGGCTTGCAGATGCTAACACAGTCAATCACTTTACCTCCTACCTGATAAGAATGTGCTCTGTAGGCCTCACCCTCTGTAAATTAGATGGAATGGAATTAGATGATTGGTAACATTCTGTTATTCATATCAGGGTGGGACACCTGATTTGTTATCCCCGCCAGACCGAGATGAAATCTTCACCCTTGTCTGTGTGTTTGTCTGTGTCCGTCCGTCTGTGCGTAAAACTTTGCAACCCACGATTTACACGGCCCTGACTAGGCGACCAAGCCTGGCTGAGATATGCGCTCAGAGCGGTGCACTTTTCTAGTTTGAACCAAATTCTTTAAACCCTAGCGGTGTAAATCTCTCACCTCACAATGATTTGATGTAATAATGATTAATCCATTTCAATGCAAAAAAAATACATACTTTTAATTCACAAATTTGACTGGACTAATTGATTTGCTACTTGTATTAGTGTAATATAAAAAACGGATCATACACCAAACTTCAAGTTCTCAGCACATTTATTTTCATGAAGTGCCCATATTTCAGTTATTTGGGCCAAAACAATATTTTCCATCAATGCAGTTGAATTGCCAACATATCATGCATGCAGCATGTTTAGAGCCCTAGTAACTCCCCAGGACCTACAGTAGGTTCTTTGTCATCTGGGGACAGATGCACTGAAAGGAATAATATTGGAACGTAAGGATCTTTGCTGCCAGTGCAATTGTTACATGAAATATTATAGACTTTTAGCATTATCTAGACCCCATATGAGCTCAAATGAATACAAGTTCATTACATTTCAGAGCAATTATATAAAAGACAAAGTTGAATTGACTCCGAGGCCATGTCCTAACCTTATTAAATCCAGTGTTATGAATATTAAATCATGAACATAGCTCAATTGTGTCCTTTAAATATAAGAATAAATGAATGCAGTCCCATTTCAGATGTCTTAATCAAAAGGGATGTGCCGGCAAATACGTTTAAGCAATTAGACCCGGCTGATGAGTAGAGTTAATTGACAGACTAAATGAGTCGAGCCATGAGATGCTGATTGGGCGGGTCATTGTAGATGTTATTGATATCATGGGTCATGGTTTGGGTAATGTTTGATTTGGTCTGGAATTAGAAATGTGTTCACTTTCACACCGAGTAGACTTTAGATTGGAGTCACACGTGTGTGTGTGTGTGTGTATGTGTGTGTGTGTGTGTGTGAGAGAGAGAGCTTTCTCTCTCTCACACACGCACACACCATGCTCAACTGTGTCTCTCATCCAATTGTTAAAATGACAATAGCCTGCCATTGAAGAGACCCCCTGCCATTGCGTGTGTACCTATGGCAACAGAGCAGTAATCTCTTTACCAAGTGAAAGTGATCCTGGATCAATATGGTGGTCGGGGGGGAGGGGTTGGGTGGGCTTCAGGATGGAGGGATGAAGCAGGAAGTTGCCTCACATGGAAAGAAATTCTCTTTCGTTCAGTCTCCATTTGCTTTTTTGTCTTCCTTTTTCACTGTTGTTTGTCCTCACGTCCTTTCTTTGTCTGCCTCTCTCATGCGAGCTATATTTTCTCTGTCGTTCTTCATCTATAATCTATATCGTTCCCTCTGTCGCTCTCATCCATCCGTCTGGCTCACTGACCTTTCAGTGTCCTATGGTGAGGTGTTTAGCTCACAAATCCAGCACACACTAATGATACTAATTGTCAGTGTAATGTATTGAGTGTGTGTGTGTGTGTGTGTGTGTGTGTGTGTGTGTGTGTACGTGTGCGTTTGAGAGACAGAGAGAGAGAGAGAGAGAGAGAGCATCGGCAGTAAGCAGGAAATGCAGAACTGGCTTTATGGTGCATGCCGTTTGTGTGTGTTCTGACATTGGCTTTGCTAGGAACTCACCAGGCGAGCAAGCATAAGCACAAAGATGCTGATTTCCTCCGCTCCTCGTTAACAAATTTAACACTCCACTCACACACGTGAAGATTTGTTTTGCACTCGGGGCAGAAAAACAAAGTTTGTCCGCGCGCATTCTCATTGAAATGCATTGACCAGACGTCCCACTGTAGCCAGGTTTGGCGAGACCAGTCGCGCACAAGCCAATAAATGCGTGTGAATGACGCTTTTTTGCTGGGTTCCCAGTGTAAGGAAACCCACCAAAAAGTGTCGCGCAGAAGTGTTTATTGTGCATTGAGAGGATGAGAATGCGCGCGGTAAAACTATTTTTTTCCCCGGCCAGAGCGGGAAAAGAATGTTCGCGTGCGCGAGTGGAGCGTCCGTGCGCGGCCGCTGAGAACGGTTGCATTCATTAACATGGAGCGAAAGAAAACCTGCGTCTGTGCGCTTATGCTTGCGTGCCTGGTGGGTTCCTGGCTTTACAGTAGTGAAACCTTGCATGGGTGTGTTTGTTTCTCTGTACCTTTTGCACGGTTGCGTCATTGCCTTGCCTTTCTCTCCCAGTCAGTAGAAGCGAGGTGTGAATGTCTGGTGACAGGTAAGAAGTACCAACGTATGTTGAGATGTCACTGCTCGCCTGGAGAGCGCTCAGCACTTACAGTTGTTCTTTGACTGAAGTCCCCACCAGGACTATTTGACTTCCTTGGTTTGACAGGAAATAGCTGATCTACAAGCTCACAACCTGATGTGTTGTGAGCTTGTAGATCTGCTACATTCTGCAAAAATAAGTTCTGGGTCAGGAATTCCTGAGTCATGGATGTTTTTCTGTTTTCCAGAAATAACAACCCGTAAAGTTACATTGAGAATATCAATAATTTACAGATGGTGGTGTATGATTCTGTATTTTGATTTTATTGGCATTTCCCTGTCATTTGGCCTGTTGGCACATAATCAAATGTATGCAGGATAATCATAGTTTGTAAGAAAAAAATGTTTTACAGTTCATGCATTATACTATACTATACTATACTACATACAGTTAGACTATGATGGATTTAGACACTGATATCCTCCCACTTAAAAAATCTAACATATGCCAGCCAGCCAGCCTAATGGGGAGATGGGTTGATATGTACAGTAAATTGATGTCTTTACAGAACTGCTCATTTTTGCTATGATCAATCTTTCCTCCTGTTACTCACTGGCAGCAATTTGGAAAAACCCATTCTCTCACAAAGTGATGACTGTGATGAAAGTGGAACTCATATTGGAGCGATTCATCAATGATTAATTATCTTGACGTTATATTATAGAAGCTATGCTATAACTTATGTCATTATAGTATAACGGGAGTTATATTATAATGACAGAGTTCAAACACAGATCAGACTGATTTGTTCCAAAAAGGATTTGTGCTCAGATCATGCATGTCAACCTCCATATTTGAGACTCATTTCATTCCTATAAGTTGGTTACTATTTCTAGTTATCTTGAAGCAGCCAACCATTCATATACTCTACCATCTCCAAGGAATTAGATCAGTGGTTTTCATATCAAGGACCATTATTTATTCGGCATTTGAGCCACAGACCACCGTTTGATGAGATTTATTTAGCCTCTCAGAACCAAGACTTAGAATATTTTGTTATCGTTGGATACGATTTTGTCCACAATTCCATGCTGTATTGGTGCTGGTACCATAGGAGAGACAACAGGCCAACGTTGATCAAAATAACAATTATATAATTAAGTAATGCAGATGTTGAACAATAATTTAACTCGGATTGTGATGCGATTTCCATTGCATCACTGCTGATGAGCACTGAAGGACTCTTGTCCATGAGATAGTAGGGTTTTGTGTTTTCTAGGGTGTAGTGTGCGTTATGAAAAAGATCGGTGGGTTAAAACACTCAGTTGTCATGAAATGATCAGTTGTATGAAACACTGATGATCACTTGTATGTATTGTATGAAACACTGCTGGAATGTGTCCCACAGTGTGTGTCAACACAATAACACAGAAAACAGGCGACGGGCACAATCAATTGTAGACTTTTGCATCACCATTGCATTGCTCAATAATGTCAGATCAATAGACCGGCATATATCTGAATATCTATTGTGGTGGCTGTCGCGCTGTCGAGCAGAAACCTTTTATCTCCATATTTAAACTTTTTATGTGTTGTCGTAAATTATTGCCTTACTTCGTCAAACTACGGTATCACACAAGAGTAGCGAAAATAGCCGATCTACCAGCTCAAAACGTGGCACGTTCATTGCGACGCGTTTCGTGCTTGTAGATCGGCTAATTCTTTATTTGAATCCTGAAAAGTAACAGTTTAGCCCATTAAGACCTGAGGCTGCGTCTTAAAAAAAAATCGAAATCCTAACAATTTTTCGGAAAAAAATATCAAAAATAATTTTCACGATTTTTCAAAAATAGCAGATCTACAAGCTCGTAGCGCGGCACTCGGTGCCGCGCTACGAGCTTGTATATCTGCTATTTTTGAATAGCCTAAAGAAATCTAAAAGTGACACAGATGCGTTCCAGGTATTAATGGGTTAGGACATAATGACTGCAACGGTATCTTTATTTAGATATGTGCATGGTGGTAGTTTCTGCCAAACCATAGCTGTTGAGAACGTGTGTCTGTCCTACACGTTGAAGGCCTGTCAGCGTCGTGAAGCTTTATGTTGCTTTTAATTTGTTGTGACATGGACGTCAAGCCCTGCAGGTGCCCTTTGTGTGTGTGTGTAGGAGACTCAGTGTGACTCATAGACAGGTTTTCCTTGTTTTTGCTTTGTTGTTCAGAGGCTACGTATTGGACGGTCCTAACGCAGCTCATAGGACAGTGATGTTGACCAACATGGACAACACGCGTCCACATGCACACACGTGACGGCACGCGCACTCTCTGAGGGTTTGTGTTGGAAACCGGCATCTCAATGTATCATATACGTTTTGGAATCTAGGTTGCTACATGAATCAAAACACACACACACACACGCACACGCACACGCACGCACACACACACACACACACACACACACACACACACACACACACACACACACACACACACACACACACACACACACACACACACACACACACACACACACACACACACACACACTCGCACACTCACAGCGGTGTTTTCTCTGTTTATTCTTGAAGAGACTCGGGCGATGTCTCCATAAGCGCCCATGAGGCCCCGCTGAGATTTCTGGGTAATTTATGAGCCGGCATCTCCCATAATCCTTTACTTCACTTCTAGCCCAGGTGCTTGCACATGTGTGCATGCTAGGCCTGACCTCGACTAAGTCGACTAGTCGACTGGTTAGTCGCGGGGGGTCCGAGTCGACTGCGTGTCGACTCGACTCGAAAAGAAAAAGAAAAAATGGCCAAAAATGTTTTAAATTGTTTTTTGGCCAAGTCTACACCTGCAACCACACGTAACTTCCACTTTATTCTTCTTATTCCTCGTCTTTGTATTGGTATTGTTTGTTTTGGAGCGCCTCAGTGCGGCTGCATTCGACTAAACAAATCCTTAGTCGGGGACAGGCCTAGTGCATGCGTACACGTACACGCACACGCGCACACACACACACACACACACACACACACACACACACACACACACACACACACACACACACACACACACACACACACACACACAGGTTAGCAATGCACCTGACTCCGCCAGCACATTCCTGTGTGTGTGTGTGTGTCTCTATTATTTTGATACCAGAGCTCTTCACTGGTTTTCCCTTTCTTTACTAGTCCATTCACATACTCAACTATTGTCTGTCACTGTCTCTCTCTCTCTCTGTGAATAGCAGGGCTGTGCTGAGATGCCAGGCGTTTTGGCTGATATAAGGAATGTGGGACACTGTGTTTATGGGCGCTTTCACTCCAGTGGGCGTGTCTGTGAGTGTGTGCATACATGTATGTGTTTGCCTTCACAGAATTGGGTCATTGTGTGTGTTCACTCACTGCTCATACATTCATGCCCCACGAGTACCCGTAACGCTCTCAAACACATTATTACTATAACGTCACTGTCAGGAAGAAAAGCTTGTATCTCCATATTTCAACTTTTTATGTATTTTCGTCGCGTAATGCCCTACCTTATCGTACAAAGAGTGTCAAGCTAAAGTAGTGAAAATAGCCGATGTACATGATGCCCACAACAATTTCCGTACCATTTCCTGAAAAGCAACAGTTTTGGACATGTGATGCATGTAGAGGCTGAATCCTGGTAAAACAAACCAGATGCATGTGTTTTGGGTACATGTGACAGGTGGTGAAAAGAGAGGGGTCTCTCTCTCTCTCTCTCACTCACTCACTCACTCTCTCTCTCTCTCTCTGGCACACCATATTTTGTCCCTCTCCTTTCATTTTGTATTTTCCCTTATTATTTCACCAGAGCTGTTTTCTGTTGCTTTTAGTGGCACATGCAGTGAAAACATGCAGGCTGTTTATAATAATACGAGCGTCGGGCCATTTCTGCGCACATGAAATGTTTTTGTGGCCACCGTACATGCTCTTCTGACACGTTGGTAGGCCACAATTAATGGCAAATGATGTCATCAACATCATTATTTATGTTCGCACGCATAAGCCTCCGTTGTGTTAATGTTGATTCTCAAAGCCTACATGAATGGAGGTCAGTGTTGACATAACTCCACTTGAGGTCAGTGTAGTGTGTGTGTGTGTGTGTGTGTGTGTGTGTAGTGTGTGCTCACGTATGTTTCCTGACGTACCGTTTAATGAACAGCCATCCACGGAGGGATGATTACTTAACCGCTGGCCCCTCAATGAGCGCACATGTCTGTAATCAGTCAATGTTATTGTGGTCTGGAATGTGTGTATATGCGTGTTCGGCGCCATATGAATGACAATATTTCACTGGTTTTTGCGGTGCGAACTGCCAAAGGCAGCCCCGCCCTGGAGAAACCACCGCTTTGGCCAGAAGCCAGGGACACACACCTCTTCACTTCCTCTACGACGGGAAAGACACTCTTAATATTAGATGCCAGACCATCGTGTGCGCATGTGTTTGCATGTGTGTGCATGTGCGGTTTGGTCTTTGAGAGGATGTCCTCACAATCCTTAACAAAAGCTGGGGAAAATCCTGCATGTTTTTTAGTTTTTTTTTTCCGTTATACAAACATGCGTGTGTGTGTGTGTGTGTGTGGGGGGGGGGGGGCGGGGGGTTAGGTACAGTATGCATGCATGTGCATGGCTCATGCTGTATGTATGGTATCTAGGCCACATGTTTCACTGTGACCTTGGAATATCTGTTGGCAGTTCACACACACACACACACACACACACACACGCACACACGCACACACTCGCACACTCTCTCAGCCCAGCACAACGCTAGCTTACATATTAACCCTGTCTAAACCGGAGTCATGATATGATCTCAGCAATGTTCCTACAGCTCACTGCAGATTTAGAATCGTCAACACGCTTAACTTTCATGTACTCTTTCTTCTTAAAGGAAAACTCTGTCCATTTTCAAACTAAATCCCATCTTCTGATGTGAGGAGATGAATAATACAATTTGTCAATAAATATACCCTATGTCTTCTGTGTATTTCCCTGCGAAATGTTGGTGCGATGATGTCAACCTTTTAAGCATGCACAGAGAGAGAGAGATAGAGGGAGAGAGCTGCCAAACTCAGTTGAAAGTTGTTAACACAAGCAAATTTGCTGCCGGGCTTGGAAATCGAACCCGAGACACGCTGTCAGGCATCAAAACGTATGTGGTACACGCCTTAACAACTTGGCTATCGGTGCCCCTGGCAAGAGTTTAAATGAGTATACATATGAACTCAGTAGGTGTCAAAAGCTCTAGTCTCCGGTCTTAACCCCTTCTAAAACCCTTTCCAGACTAACCTTTAACTCTGACATGTAGGAATAGTATTCGTATGATTAATTTGTACTCGTACGATGTGTCACGTGCTGAAAATGGCAGATCCACAAGCTCACAGAACTTGTTCGACAGCAATAATGGAAGAAAAACAAATAGTTAAGACAAAAGATAATAATCTAATTATCGATTAGATTAAGAAACCAGCATGCGTCTGGAAAAGGACCAGACCAGAAATTAAAATGTTTTCAAACCCAAGAGAAATGTTTTTTCCCTTTCAGACCTGTGGGAATATCTTCACCTGCCAAAGCCTGATATAGGTTACCTTGTGTTTTAGACCGTTTGGGCCCTCAGGGCTCCTGGAGTCTCCATACTGTATTTCAGACATTCAGACAGTGTGTCCATACAAGATGGATTAACCCTTAAAACTCCACCCCCTTATTCCCTGTTGTCATGGGACCGCTCTCTTTCTGTGTGTGTGTGTGTCCGTGTGCGCGTGTGCACGTGTGACCGACTAATCCAGATTGATGGATTTGGTGGGTTTTTTTCTTCTCATGACAGCATGGTCAGCATGAAGAAGATGGGGAATACAACATACACAGAAACACAGATGTGCACACACACACACACACACACACACACACACACACACACACACACACACACACACACCCACACACACACACACACACACAAATGCATTCAGGTTGACATTCTTAAATTGTGTGCGTGTTTGTTTGTGTGTGTGTGCGTGCGTGTGTGTCACCTTTGTTCCGAGGAGAGAAATTGCCCCCTAGCCATTAGTGCTTACAAAAGAAAGTTGTTTCAGGTAATGGCTGTGTGTGTTCTTGTGACACACACACACCCACACACTGAAAGGAGTCTGAAAAAGGTTCCAGTAAAGTGTCTTTCTCTTTTTCAGTCTCTTTTTTTCTTGTGGTGACAATCGTTCGGCCATGGGGGAGAGAGAGAGAGAGCGAGAGAGAGAGAGAGAGAGAGAGAGAGAGATCTTTTGTTTAACTCCAATTGATAGCCCTCTCCTCTCCTCTCCTCTCCATTGTGCATTACAGACCCTTTAGACGGCTCTAAAATCACACTGAGCCACAGCCATAGAGGTGTGTGTGTTTGGGGGGGCGGTTTATTGACGTTTTCCCAGATACTGTAGCCTGTGAAAGGGGGATGGAGGGAGAGAGCGAAAGGAAGAGGGAGAGATAGAGAAAGTAGGAGAAAAAAAGATAGAATAAAGGGATATTGACATGTGCCGCGCTGCAAGCAATTTAGGCAGATGGGGGGGAGAGGGAGAGAGAGAGAGGGAGGGAGAGATGGAGAGAACGAGTGAGAGGAAGAGAGAGTTATCTGTTCTCCTGTGTGGATCAATCAGATGATGTAGTGATAAGACTGTGGATTACACTGCCATTTACACACTCCGCATGTACACACACACCCGTTCGCCCCAGTTAACACACTCTGTCACCCGTTCAATCCCACTCTACCAGTTAGGCAACAACTGTTGTCTCCCCACGATACAGTATATACATGAACTCTACATCCATCTGTCTTTCGCATGCGCGCGCACACACGCACACACGCACACACCCACCACGCGCACGCGTGTATGCACAAACACAACACACACAACAAGATATGATGTTTCGAAGATCTAGACTCCTATCCACTTCCTTGTTAACTTAAAACTTAAAAATTCTGTATCTCGGCTCCTGAGTACTTTTTGTTTTTCAATTAAAAATCTCTGGCAGCCAACAGCTAAAAATCTGAAATAACTCTGGCAGCTGGTGAGTTAATACCTTCAGACCCTGAGTGTGCTGTGTTGAGTTAAATATACTCATGGAAAGTCAAATTAATTGTACAACTCGTCACAGAAACGTGAGAAAACATTGAGTAACTTAGTATTTAAAAATTATCAAACGATACATTTCAATATTTCCCTATTTTATCACACAAACGGCACATAAAAGAGTCTTCTCTTCTCCCCTCCTCTCCCCTCCCCTCCTCTCCTGCAGGAAGAATGTTATAACTAAAAAGGGCTTGTTTCACAATATGTCTTTGTAATCTTTCCATTTTACTTACATATTGACCTGAAGCCATTAAATCATGTAAGCCAGGGCCCAAAAAACACCCCCAGGCCTGGTTTGAAATGAAATCCGAGCTGTCCTTTGAGATTTTCTCTCGCTCTTCTAACTCCTATATCTGTTTCCCCCTCATATCTGTTTTCCCCTCACAGCCCCTCCAGATAGATGATAACTTCTGTGGCCAGGACTTCAACCAGCCCCTTGGTGGTACCAGCACCATCGAAGGCATCCCTCTCTTCATTGACAAGGACGATGGCATGACATCTGTGGCTGCTTATGACTACCGTGGCAACACCGTGGCCTTCACCGGCACACGGAACGGCAAGATGAAGAAGGTAAGGACAGACACACTGCATTCTGTACTCATGTGACTTTCTGTTTTGTTTTCTGGATCTGTGTGGTTTTTTGTTAGTTTCTTTGGCTCGTGTTGTGTGGAATTAATAGAGCGTGTGTATGTGTGTGCACGTGCGTGAGCGTGCACACACAGGCACTCCAGCATAATGTTATGAGTTTATACAAGACAAGCATTTGTTTTGCCACTTGGGATTTTTATGGACGTCTGTCAATTATGACTTATTTAGTGACATATTTTCTATCTTTTATTCTCATCTCATGGATTTGTAGCTGGTGGTAGTTATCAGGGCTATTGTGTGTTTGTATAGTGTGTCTGTGGGGGGGGCTTTGTGAATGTAGGTTAACCCATTGATACCTGGAACGCATCTGTGTCACTTTAGATGTCTTTGGCTATTCAAAAATAGCAGATATACAAGCTCATATCGCGGCACCGAGTGCCGCGATATGAGCTTGTAGATCTGCTATTTTTGAAAAATCGTGGAAAAAATATTTTGAGGATTTTTTTCAAAAATCTGTTTGGATTTAGAAAACATTTTTAAGAATGGCCTCAGGTCTTAAAGGGTTAAGTCACCAAGAGAGCTGCACTTTTACAGTCTAATCTTTATGCATTTACACCGAGCTCTCAGTGTGACGACGGCGCTTTTGTCGTAAGATTAAACACCGCCGACGCCCTTTTCTGCAGAGTATCCCATTACCAAACAGATAACACCAGTGCCTTTTTTTTAAAGCCCCCCGTTCCCTTAACAAGCAGTTTAAAGCAACGCTCCTACCAGTCCGTCATCGATTGTCATGTTCGTCATGTGTTGGGAGCATAAAACGTTACAGCTAAGCACCACTTACAGCCGCACGCACGTTTCACGATCAATTCAAACGTCTACGAAATTCACTCACTGCTGCTGGGAGGCGGGCGTGGGGGGGAGGGGGGTGGGGGCTCAGTTTTATGGCATCGTCTAATGTGAATGGATGTGTGGAGAGCAGGGACAGAGGGATAGATAGAAAGTGGTCTGGCATAGGTTCTGGTTCTGGTTCTGGCCTCTGCTGTACTCGCGGTCTTTGCTCTGTCTATAGCAGCAGGTGATGATGGGTGAGGTGAGGAGCACGTCTGGCCATTTTGGTTTTGTCCATGGGTGTTCTGCTGGATCCATCCGGCGGTTGCTATGACATGAGGCAGAGTGCAATGGCTGACACGGAATGCTAGACCGTTTTAATTATATGTTTCTATAATAATTGGCTGCATCTCTAATGTGGGGAGAGAGAGAGAGAGAGAGTGTATGCTTTCTTACTTGTAAATGTCTTGCGAGAGTCTGTGCTCATGTGATATAATTATAATTCCCCTGTATTCTCTTGTCTAATTCTCTTGGTTGAAATTGTGTATCATATAGAACATGGTCATGTTAATGACAGTGTGTTAGCTTGCGCTTGTGTGTTCCCGTGGTTTGTGCGTGTAAGAGCACATTCATGTGATATGTTATAATTGTAATTCTCTTGGATTAATAAGCTTTCTCTGTACATAACTGATGTGTTTTTGACCCTGTATAATTTATGCGTGTGTGTGCGTGAGGGCAGAGATCTCAGGGTAGATGGTAGCTCATTGGAATTCAGCCCCCTTCCCTGCACTGTTCACGACTTGACATCCATTCAACATTATGAATGTATAATCTGTGTGTGTGTGTGTGTGTGTGTGTGTGTGTGTGTGTGTGTGTGTGTGTGTGTGTGTGTGTGTGTGTGTGTGTGTGTGTGTGTGTGTGTGTGTGTGTGTGTGTGTGTGTGTGTGACTCACAGTTTGCATAATAATGTGAAGTCTTCTGGTTGCATGCATTTGCTGTGTGTTTGTGCAGATACAAATGTGTGTTTGTGAAACAGACGGGCACCTATTGCACACCTTTCCCCTCTTTGGTGGTGAGCCTTTTGAAGGTTTCTTCCTCTTTTTCCCCGTCAAGGGTTTTTATTTCCCTGGGAGGTTTTCCTTGCCTGACTGGGGGTCTATGGACATGGGTGTCATTTGGTTTGCGTTTGTTAATTTTCTGTTATTGCTTGCTTTTCAAAGGGCCTTTCCATATTTTCGATTATTTTATTGTTGATTCTCTTCATGGTTTTATTTCACACGTTTTGTTCTCCTCTTTGATTAGATTTTCCCATGTAAAGCACTTTGTAACTTTGTTTTGGTAAGTCATCTATAGATTAAAGGTAGGGTAAGTGATTTGCTTTGGTTAAAATAAGTGTTAAATAGCTCTATATTCTGATAGTACTCATTGCTATAGAGTGTTTGTTCAGTATTAAGAGTCTCCTTGTCTCTCCAGCTCTTTATTAAACAGAAAATGCATTTTCGTTTCAGTTTCAGTTTAATTTCCAATTTTATCCAACCAGGACAGAGAACTCAATCGGGATACAGATTAAACAAGTGAAATTGGAAGTGATGACACTAAGAAATGAGCAGACAAAATTGGAATTGGAACACTATACAAATTAAGCTTAAAAATGGGTACTTTCTCCTGATTGGCTGAGATTTTGACACCTACCGAAAAATGTATTTTCTGTTTATTAAAGAGCTGGAGACTCAGGGAGACATCTGTTACTGAACAAACACTCTATAGCAATGATTACTATCAGAATATAGTGCTTTAACCTTTTAACAAAATACTTTTTGTTTTAACCAAAAAATATCACTTACCCTACCTTTAAGTTTATTAATAATTTTAATACGATGTAATGTTGGCATTCAGCACATTGTCAAAGTGACACTCGTTCAGTTAGCTTTGCAACA
Source organism: Gymnoscopelus braueri (assembly GCF_963280865.1). Taxonomy (NCBI): domain Eukaryota; kingdom Metazoa; phylum Chordata; class Actinopteri; order Myctophiformes; family Myctophidae; genus Gymnoscopelus; species Gymnoscopelus braueri. Next base: position 4,712,611 of record NC_137612.1, on the reverse strand, counting down.
GCTACTTTATATAGCTATAGACTTGTATGCCTTTTCTTCGCTGACATAATGCAAGAGTCAAGGTGAGTTTATGTGTGCACACGTGTGTGTGTGTGTGTGTGCGCATGTGTGCACACAATAAACATGAATGTACCCCTTGAATAATTAACTGTGTGAGCATACGTCAGTGCATTAATATCTTGTTATTGGATCATACGTAAAGTGCTTCTCTCTCTCCAGGCTGTGTGTGCTAGTGTTTGTTTGTTTGCGAGTGTGCAAAAGGCAGAGCACTTTCCAGCTCCCAGTTGAATGAATGGAGGAATGAAGTTGAGTTCAGAGTTGAACGGGGGGGGAAATTGTGTTCAATGTGTGTTTATGTAGCCATGCCTGAGTGGTGAGTATGAGCGAGAGAGAGGGAGAGAGATGTATAGATGGTGTTGTATAGTGTGTGGTCTTCAGGGACCTATTTCCCTAGTGTTGCACAAGCACAATTACACAGAAAGAATGAGAGTGAAGATAACAGAAATGGAATGAGATGGTTGGGTAGATATTCATTTACCATCTTCGCTGCCAGTGCATCAGTCCCTTAGCAAGAGAAAACCATAGTCATTGTCCACACAGAGTTATATTGGTGCTTGGTTTTTACATTTAGTGAAAGACGTTGATGATGGACAAAATTTACTCTACAGGGACCATCTCTATCGTCACACGTACAAAGTGTTCTTTGACATTGTTGTGAGCGTTTGTTTGTTGCCCTTCATGGCTCCAGACACAGGCTGCACGGTAAGGCCATTGTGTCATTGATTCATTAATGAATTTTAGGCCAAACCACATGGTTTCTGGCTCACCCTGTCGAGGTCATCATGCACAAAAAATAAATAACGTGCTTAAAAATGTCCCTAATGAATTCCCTGTGCTCTCAATGAGACACGCGCGAGCATGCAGATATGCACACAGGAAGCTTTTACAAACAAGTCTCGATCTGATAGGGCACAGAGAGGCGAGATAGAGTGAGAGGAAGTGAAGGAGATGGAGAGGAGAGAGGGGGGGTGATATAGAGAGAAGGAGGCATGTTGGCCAGGCTAGGGGTAATGAAGATGATGGTATCCACTAGTGTAATTGGCTAATTCCAGCGGTCAAGGACACCGGGGTGGATTGGCCATCAACTCCATGGTCTATTTAAGCCACTCTGTTTGTCGATGTCCATTCATCTCTCTTCTGACTCTCTCGCTCCCCTGTTCGTCAGCGTCTGTTCATCTCTCTGCTGTCTCCCGCTCTGACTCTCTCTCTCTCTCTCTCTCTCTCTCTCTCTCTGTCACTCTGTCACTCTGTCACTCTGTCACTCTGTCACTCTGTCTCTCTGACTCTCGCTCTGTCTCTGACTCTCTCTGTTTGTCAAGATCCGTTCATCTCTGTCTTTCCCTGCCTCTCTGACTCTTGTCAATGTCTGTTCATCTGTGCTGATTCTCTCCATTTATCTCGGCTTGTGTCCCTTTTACGCCGCTCTCTCTCCCTTCTAGTGCGTGCATGCGTGCTCGCGCATCTGTGCGGCAGTGGCCTTGGCCTCAGCTGTGAGGGTTTCAGTGACTATGCAATGTAGTCAGCAGATGGAGATTCCCTCTTTGTGTTTTCATTCAGCTACTCTGGGCCACTTCTGCATGTTAAGGGACTGTTGAGCACACACAATGCACGCCATGCTCCAACACACACACACACACACACACACACACACACACACACACACACACACACACACACACACACACACACACACACACACACACACACACACACACACACACACACACACACACACACACACACACACACACACAATAGAAGGTCTGAGGAGAACGAACATGAGAGAGGATCCCAGTGGATAATTCTACGCACACACACACACACACACACGCACACGCACACGCACACGCACACAAACATACACACACACACACACACACGGACGGATGGACGCTTTAGCATTCTTCAGCTGGCTATCCACTGGGGGTCGATGTGTGCCATCTGTTGTGTGTGTGTGTGTGTGTGTGTGTGTGTGTGTGTGCCAGGTGGTAGGTGCCCCTTATGCCAGCACTGTGTCCATTATGGCCATGCCAGGCTCAGGTGGGCAGAGGGAGCGCTGCTCCAGGCCAGGGCCTCTTCCTCTGAAGAATATGAATAGAACTCCAAGCCTGAAGAGAGGGAGAGAGAGGACACGTGATTACAACGCTAGGAGGGTATTCCAGTAGACTGCTTGAGTCAACCCATGGAATTGTCACAGGTTAATCGATAGGCTTATAATCATAATCGTTAGTTCATAACAGCCAATGCCAAAGATAGAATTTTACTTGTCATGGGTGTTTTATATGTAAAAACCAACAGCAAAAACACTTGGCAGTGTGCCTGGACTAAATCATTTGTGTCTTATGATAAATCTGTCTCTGTACCAAACTATTTTTTCTCTCCTTAACTGTTTTAGAGGCATAATTACCATAGATGAATTTAGATTTTATAAAGTGATAGTATAATGGAAATTATGCAAGGTCAAAGTCAAATTACACTTATATAAATGCACTTTTACATAAATGCTTTTTTGTGTGTGCATATTCCTCCACCTTCAGCTACGTGGTTTTTGGTGCTAATGTGACTGGTCACAGAGTGTCATTGGTGGAGACATAGGGTTGTGTTCATTGGTCACAGAGTGTCATTGGTGGAGACATAGGGTTGTGTTCATTGATGTGTTCCTTCAGGACACTGTGTCACGGCTTAATTGACTGACCATTGTTATTCTTGTGGCACATAATGCTTGCCTTGTCAAGCTGTGTGTGTGTGTGTGTGTGTGTGTGTGTGTGTGTGTGTGTGTGTGTGTGTGTGCGTGTGCGTGTGTGTGTGTGTACAGATTGACAGATTGCGCCTCCATTATGATAGGTACGTACACACATACTTGCAAACATACCGTATGTACGTACAAACCCTATCCATCCAGCTATCTCACTTTCTCCCTAGAACCTCCCTGTGGTTAGTTCACTCCGACCAGTACAGGGACATCATTAGCCCAAGTCCCTGGGATTTGTGAAATGGCACGCACGCACGCACGCACGCACGCACGCACGCACGCACGCACGCACGCACGCACGCACGCACGCACGCACGCACGCACGCACGCACGCACGCACGCACGCACGCACACAAGGAAGAAGAGGTACAAGGAAGCATGCAAGTGCTACACCTCAATGGACCCTCTAGCGATGGGACTCTATCAGTCTGTCTGTCTGTCTCTCAGAGTTAAACACTCAGGATTTGACAGGTCCTTGGGGACAAAGGGAGATGGAAAGGAGCAAGAACAGAAGAAATAAATAAATAAATAAATGGTTGGAAGGATAGAGAGAGAAGTTGATATGTGTTCCCTGTCTGTCTGGGCTCATTCCTGGACATGATGGGTTCGGTGCCATGTTGATGTACAGCCTCCCTGCCTCTACTCTTATTTCCTCACCTACATGACTATAGAGATACTGTGTACCGATTTGTGTGATGTATGGATAAAATCTGTAGGAGTAATATACATTTTATTTTGTGCAAATAATGGCCTCTTGGTGGCGCTATAACAGGCCGATGTGAAACATTTGGGGGCAGAGGTTCTGCTCTGGCACCCAGGGAGTGTGCGTGCACAGTTTCGCTGCCATCGGGCCAGCGGTGCCGGAGATATAGTTACATTTAAGAGTAGAAAGGCTCCCCAAGCGTTGCAAATATTCGTAGATGTTTATGAATCCCAGACATGTCCGTTGTTGCACACACAGTGTCACTGTTGCAGACGTAGGGTTGGGTGACACTCTGAGACCATGAGATTTCTAAATAACTGAATGTCATTTGGTTATTTAGATCTGTTATTTGACAACAACCGTCTGCTGTTCAGAAATAACAGACCACAGAATATGTTGATTGACCAATCAGAATCGGGTATTCAAATACCCATGTAATAAAGGCCAGAATTGTACCAAGTAGGCTACAGGATGTACAGCTAGCAACTTCCGCCACGAAACGTCTTGTTCAATCATTTTCTTTTACACATCCACCAGCCTTTTCCGAGGCTTTTAAGTCATTTCCATATAATGATATAAAATGTTATGGACTAAAATGTTAAGGTTCTAAAGCTGTCCATTATCTGTTGCTCTCTCTTTAAATCATCATAGTACTGTAGTGTGTGTGTGTGTGTGTTTGTTTGACTCAGCCGGCTGAGCCACGGGTTACTTGGCCCTGGCAGCAGCACAGTGGCTGGCTTTGTGTGGAAGCTGGCTAGCCTTCGGTCATTAGTTCACACGCACACACACACACACACACACGTACACACACACACACACACTCTCTCTCTCTCTCTCTCTATCACATGCGCGTATAAACACAAACACAGGGTGGAAGGGCACTGATGTCACAGGAAAATTTCACACAGTTAATTCGTCTTCTCAGAATTCCTCAACGAATCTCAGAATTCCTAAATGAACAGCATAGTGTATCATTTGCAGCGTAGCCCACTTCTTATAGCACAGCAATTTGGTATCATAGACTTCCCATTAAACCCAGCCTAGTTGAACCTTAATGTGAGCATGACAGTTCCATTACGCATGCTGATCTTTCTACAGCACCTACTATCCTAGCATGAAGCCCATAGCAGTGTAATTGAAGGCAATATAGACCAAAGCTAGCTATCGTGCCTCCCGTGGATATTGACTGGTCAACCATGGAGGTTCTCATATGCTACTCACTGCGTTAGCTTAGCTAGTGCTCAAGGCTATCACAGCTGCACTCCAGGGAGTGAGAGTGAGGCTGAGTGTGAGAATGAATACGCGTTTGTATTTTTTGCTGTCTTTTTTTTTTTTTTTTTTTGACTGGATGTTTGTGCGTGTGTGTTGCTAAAGCATGTGGCTTTTCATTATCTCCAGTCAATGCAAGCCCAAGTCTTTCTCCCATATGGTGCCATTCGTGTCCCCTCATGTGTCTACACTCAACCTAACAAAGCATACATTTCTATCTGCTTACTGCCCCCCCCTCTTATCTTCCTCTCCTATCTCTCAAGCCTCGGAGGGTTGCGTGGCATAATTTGACACGGAGGGGAAAAAAACGGGACGCATGTGACTTTAGTGACTTCAGGCCTTGGGCGTCTCCGGTTCCTTGCGTGTGCACGACATGTGTCGTGGCTCAAGGCTGATTTATACTTAGTTGCGCGTCGGCGCCATGCACCGAAAACACCCGATCTAAGCTCAGAACGCAAACGCATTCTGAGCTTGTAGATTGGCTATCTACAAGCTATTGGCTATGTGAGACTGACACTTAACTAAGTATAACTGAGGCTTAAAAGGTGCTCAAACTGTCTGAATCTGAAGGGCATCCGTGATGCGGGCATTGTAGGGGTTCCAACTGAACCGGCTACTGTGAGCTGCTATAATGACTGTAGAAATACGTTTCCTACACTTGCCCATCGAAAGGGGAGAGAAATAATTGTTCAGGGAGAGAGATGGGAACGGAGTAGAGCTTCGATGCTTCACTGCTCTCGCTCATTAACTCTCCTCGTCTCCATCCCTCTCTCTCTTCCTCTCTCTCTCCGCCTCTCTCATCTGCTGCTTACTTATTCTCTTTCCTCTCTCCATCATTTTGACACTTTTTTTGATCAAAGACTCCGTGTTCTGATAATAACCGTGCGTTTGTCGAAAGTGAAGCGCTCGCTGTTTTCCTGGAACCACTGTACTCGTCAAGGAGCACGATGCTACATATGTTGTAGAGATGCATAGAAAAACATGCATGCTATATGTTTGTCTGGGTTTGCAAGTCTGCGCACATACACACACACCCCCACCCGCACGCACGCACGCACGCACGCACGCACGCACGCACGCACGCACGCACGCACGCACGCACGCACGCACGCACGCACGCACGCACGCACGCACGCACGCACGCACGCACGCACGCACGCACGCACGCACGCACGCACGCACGCACGCACGCACGCACGCACGCACGCACGCACGCACGCACGCACGCACGCACGCACGCACGCACGCACGCACGCACGCACGCACGCACGCACGCACGCACGCACGCACGCACGCACGCACGCACGCACGCACGCACGCACGCACGCACGCACGCACGCACGCACGCACGCACGCACACACACACACACACACACACACACACACACACACACACACACACACACACACACACACACACACACACACACACACACACACACACACACACACACACACACACAGAAAGGGGCGTAGCACTTGGGGCGTAAGGTTAGACAGTAATGAGGGGTCTTAAAAGATTTAACACCAAGGCCAAACATGCACAGTGCACACACACACACACTTACAACCGTGCACGCACACACACACACACACACACGCACACACGCACACATGCACACACGCACGCACACACACACACACACACACACACACACACACACACACACACACACACACACATCCACCAATGCAGTCTCACTAAGCCAGTCTGTAACCCCAGATCCCTGTCTTATAATACCCCATCTGTCATAATGACTCCTATCCACCATGGAAATGATACTTTTATGAACTGTCTATTCTATTGTCCCCATATCAAAATGGGACTGGGTCTTAAAGCTTAATGCTGACAATTGTAATATTTTATGCTCAAAGCTAGCTTCTTTCTCTTTTTTTTTATCACAAAGGATCATGTTATCTACAGCACTGGTTCTCTAACGTTTTCATGTCAAGGACCCCCAAATTGATATGTACTTGGCCATGGACACACACCCCCCCCCCCCCCCCGGAACCCCACTTTGAGAACCAACAATCTACAGGCTTATATACTGTGTGGTGTTGTGTAACGTTTGCGACAGCGCTCCTTGACATTTGCCACCTCGCTGTTCTCAACTTAATTTTCTACAACTACTAGGGGATAATGAAGCAAAACACTGTATAGTGAGAGAAGGAAAGAGAGGAGTGAAATTGAACAGGAGCAAAGAGAGAGAGAGAGAGAGAGAGAGAGGAAGAGAGAGATGAATAATGAATAGGCTGTGTGGAAATACATTTTTTAACCCATTGAGACCTGAAGCCGATTCTACATGTCTCCTAAATCCCAACAGTTTTCTGAAAAAACGTATGTTTCTGTATCAGTGGTGCTCAATCTTTTTCATGTCAAGGACCCCCAAAATTATATGTATTTGGCCGCAGACCCCAGTCAAAATATTTTGTTCCAGGGACCCCCAGAAGCAAAGATTTGAGTTAAAAATGTTCGCTTGAAAAATATATATATTCAAAGATTTGCACACATTTTCACGATTTTTCAAAAATAGCAGATCTACAAGCTCGTAGCGCGGCACTCGGTGCCGCGCTATGAGCTTGTAGATCTGCTATTTTTGAATAGCCCAAAGTGTAAAATAATGCTTTTTAGCTCAAATCTAAAAATGACACAGTTCCAGGTCTTAAAGGGTTAAGAGAAGATTATAAGAGTGTAGATCACATGATCCAACAAAGACTAGGCCAGCCTTTTTTTCTAGGTCATCATCACCATTAGCCGACATTGGATAGATCACAACATCAAAGACCTTGTGCTTTTCAGAACATGTGTTCAAAGTTAGGCCTGTTTTCATATTCCTTTTGCTTTTCTTTTAAAAACTTATATTTTTTCCTCCTCCAAACTGATTGAATTGTAGATAAGTAGGTTTTGTGTGTGTTATTTTTCATACAGTTGCTGCATTGCTGTAGTGGAACAACTGGCAGACGCAACGCTTTTAATTGTTCGTCATTGGTTTGGCAATGCCACGGCATTATTTTGGACCCAGAATTCAACATTGGCACAATTTGGCAGCGTGTGGCCATTGGTCTCAGAATTGGCATTGGGACACTGTTTGTGTGCCTGTAGAGAGTGAAGTTGTGGGTAGAGTGGGGTGGAATTTAGTGGCCTGGCATTGCTCTGCCCATGCCAACTGGCTCAGGCAAGGGCACACCTGGTGACTGGCACATTGCCAGGGCGTGGGCTCACGCACTTTTGGCAAGGTACCGACTAGCATGGAGACAAGAATGGAACTAGCATCAACAAGACTAAGGGGCCGTCCACACCAAGAATAATAACTGTCTACTGTCTATGAATATATATAACTATAATTACAATAATGATGTGAGCATCCACACTGATGAACAATAATGTTCTGCAAACATGTTGAAAGTGAGTGATGTGACTTGACAGCCAGTAAATTTAGATGGATTTTGATTGTCAGCGTTTCTATAATCGTTCTTAAAATCACTCTGAAAGTCAACCCAATGATAGCGTTCACCACTGTCACTGTCATTGTAGTTGTGGTGAGGACTCCGCCATCCACTTTAGTTAGAATCATTTTAAAAACTATATATTTATAGTTATCATTTGGTGCGGACTTAATAAAATGGCTGTGAGCCATTTTATCTTGGACTACCAACCAATTGACCAGAGTTTTAGACTTGAGTGACACAACAGAATGCCACATGAAGGAGTCAGGAGTATGCACATGTGTACACCATTGCACATGCACACCATTCCTGCTTACGCATGCCATCGTAGTTAAGGCCAGTCAGAGCACATGCCTTGGCTAACACTGAACTGTCTTTTGAGAAAAATCTCTTCTTTCTACTGTGTATACACACACGCACAATGCAACGCTACCTAAATCTCTGTAAAAACAGGGTGTGAAGTGCTCCTTCATCTCCATTACATCAAATGACGAGTGTAAATTAGTGTAAACACGTGAGCATCCTATTAGCTAATCTACTGTGAAGAATAAGGAAAACCATCAGACATGAACACTGCAGCCTCCACAGAGGCATCTGTAGCGTTTCTATTTTTTTATCAGATTACCCATTTCCAAGCTAATAGATTCCTAATAGATTGCTTTTGATTAGTTCCTCCTGTTTAGTGACATTAAGATGATTAATGTGTGTATAGATGCTAATCCGCATTTGTGCACACAGCACCACTGTACTGCTGATCCAGGTTTTTGTTGCGCGCGTGCATGTGTGTGCATGTGTCTAGGAGCATCACATGGTGGTCATATGTTTCGAGAGCATTTCAGGGCCACAATGTTCACACGGGCCCCGTGCTCTCTCCTGTCGCTCGCACACTCATGCACACAAAATACCCTTGAGCCGCAGACTCACAAAAACAACCCCCAAAACAACCTCTCCCCCCTCCCCATCCTCCTCCCTAGCACAGCATGGTACAATCACATGCTGTCTAACTAATTATCCTTCACCCCCTTAGAGGGACAGCTTTAGCCTTGAGGCTGCCCACAACACTAGCTAGCTATCTTGACTCTCTAACTGCCCGCTAGCTTGCCTGGTTCAGCCCCACTATACTAGCATACAGCCCATTGCTGACCCTGCGGCTAATCCTGTTAGTAGCTAAGAGATAGCGATAGCTGCGTCGGAAAGCCATGCTGGTCCGGTGCCCCTTGGCTAATCTCTCTACCATAACAGTGAGCCAAAGTTAACTCTTGTGAGTTTTTGGCTCACGTTTAGAGTTGCATTGAGGGAGGAAAGGAAGGTGTGTCTAGTGCAGTATTTTATGTTGTGTTGTCGTGACAGGAAGAACTACATTACCATACTATGTGTTGGAGCTGCCAAAGCCTAATTATTTAATAAGCTGACCGCTTGGCTTTGCCATTACTATCCGCCTTAACCCCTTAAATGATGAAGAATTTGGCATTTAAGAGAGCTATTCTCTTTTCTGACTGGCTGCATGTCTCTCTCCTCTCCCAGTTATGCCTTTTAAGTGAAACCGTGTGCGTGTGAGAGAGAGAGAGAGAGATAGAGAGAGGGGGGAGAGGGAGAGAGAGAGCCTCTCATCTTCACTGTAAAATATTTATCCATCCTTCTTTTGGTTCAGAAGCAGCATTTAATTAGTCATATGTGCGCATGCCTCACTATTTCTCTTTCTCCCCCCCTCGTATCTCCCAGTTTTCTCTCTCTCTTCCTTCTCCCCCTCTTCTCTTTTCTCCATGGGAGTAATCATTAGTTGACTGGCTGATTGCATCTATTCCCTAGGCTAGCATTTGTTTGTCGTGAATCTCCCTCTTTCGTTTCTTCCCTCGTTCCTTCCTTCCCTCCCTCCCTCCCTCCCTCCCTGTGTTTCACTCACTCTCCCACCCTTCATTTTTTTCTCATCCACCCCCCCTCTCTCAGTCTCTTGCTGCTATGCTCCCCTCTGTTATTACCAC
>NC_137612.1:4669898-4699898 GCF_963280865.1 Gymnoscopelus braueri | reverse complement strand
GGGGTAACAATGAGCTGGTCTTAATATATCTGCTGAAAATTAACAATTGATTTACGGTTTGTATAATAATTGTTTAAAAGTGACCTCGTCGTAGGACAGAAGATAATGGTGTTTTCTCGTAGGCTTGTACAACTACACAGAAGCCAGTGCTGTGCTCCTGCTGTGCCTTGGAGATGGCATCGCTATGACTCCACCAAATGCCCCGGAGATTTCCTGTTCTTATTATTGCGCAGAAAGATATTGGAACATTTAACAACACGATATCGTCGCTGTCGGGTGGAAACCTTGTATGTCCAAAGCGTTTTTTCCTTTGCAGGAAAGGGAAAAAGAACCTGTGTTCCAATGTATCCCATGTACAGTGGTGGAAAAAGTACTCAAATTCTTTACTTAAGTAAAAGTACCAATACTGCAATATAAAAATACTCTGTTACAAGTAAAAGTCCAGAATAAAAAATGTACTTGAGTAAAAGTACAAAAGTATTGGCATCAAAATGTACTTAAAGTATCAAAAGTAAAAGTACTAAATATTTGAAAATAGCCGATCTACAAGCTCACAACGCGTCGCGCTGCGACGCGTTGTGAGCTTGTAGATCTGCTATTTTCAAATAGCCTAGGTATAAAATAGGGCTAAAGTGGTTAATGTATGTTTCATTATATCATAATTTATATCTGAAAAGTAACTAGTAACTAAAGTTTTCAAATAATTGTAGTGGAGTAAAAGTACAATATTTGCCTCTGAGATGTAGTGGAGTAGAAGTAAAAGTAATGGAAATTGGAAATACTCAAGTAAAGTACAAATACCTCAAAATTGTACTTAAGTACAGTACTTAAGTAAATGTACTTAGTTACTTTCCACCACTGCCCATGTAGTTATTATTTAGTCACAATAAACACGATATTTATAAAACCCACAGACAGACTTGGTTCAAAGCACACAGCAAAAAATTGCCGATCCACAAGCACACAACGCGTCTTGTGTGCTTTGCTTGTAGATCGACGCTTTTTTGTGTGACACTGTTGTATGACAAAGTTGGGCATTAATTTACAAAAAAAAAATCATAAAAAGTTTAACTCTTTCAGTGCCACAATACGTCAAATACGTCATGAGGCCTGACGCCCCGTGTGCCACACTACGTCAAATACGTCATGAACGTTTTTTTGGGGGAAAAACATGTTCAGAACCCAAGATATGATGATTTGAAGATTTGCTGCTCCATTCACTTCTTGTTTAACTTTTTACTGAAAAAGGCTGTATCTCGGCTCCTATAAGCACTTTTTTTTTTTACAATTAATTTTGGTTGTGGCACTCGGAACCCAAATTCCATAAATAAGCATGGCATTGAAAGAGTTAAATATGGAGATACCCGGTTTCTGCCCGACAGCGACAATATCACACACACACACACACACACACACACACACACACACACACACACACACACACACACACACACACACACACACACACACACACACACACACACACACACACACACACACACACACCGGCTCCAATAACATGGGGTCTTTACTCTGAGTTGTCTCCAAATCCCCTAGTGGCGGCCCACTCGTTGGTTGCCATAGAAACAGTAGTCAGGACAGCCATGGTGGTGGTGGGATGAGGAAGGAAGGAGAGAGAGAGAGACACACACACGCACGCACGCACGCACGCACGCACGCACGCACACGCACACACACACACACACACGTTTGGATCACCATACTTGTGAGGACATCAAACGTTTAGGACGATAATGTTATAAATGCCTACATTTTTAAACCCTAACCCCAAAGCCTGACTTCAAATGCATGCCGGTGTCAAAACGCTCAAAACAGCCGATCTACAAGCTCACGTGTCGCGCTGCAACTCGTGAGGTTGTAGATCGGCAATTTTTTGCGTGTGAGACAAAAGCACAGAAGTAAGTATAACTCAAGCCTAAATCTAAAAAAACCTTTTAAACAGTCAAAGGACCATCCAGGTATATTTTCCTCGCAATGATTGTCTCAGATTCTACTACACTTGTGGGGACCTTTGTCCCTCATAAGTATAGTAATGCAAGTAGGGATGGGACGATATTGTGGCAAAAATAATTGCGATTAACGATATTATCGCAATAATCAAAATATGCTTAAAATGCCACTTTTGTTAACCACTTGAACCCACAGCTTCCCTATTCTGGGGGGAACGTTAGCCAAAAATAGCCGATCTACAAGCTCACTATGAGTTGTGAGCTTGTAGATCTGCTATTTTTGGAAGTTGTACTGAATTTGCAGCTCAACAAAAGCTAATTCATCCTAGTGTATGATGGAGAACAATTTCACGTTTACTTAAAATCTCCGCGATACGATTATTGTGAGCATTTTATCATCAAGATAAACGATAACGATTATCGTCCCATCCCTAAATACACACACACACACACACACACACACACACACACACACACACACACACACACACACACACACACACACACACACACACACACACACACACACAGTTGTGAGAGTAATGATGGTTGTGATATTGAGGCAGAGGAGTCCCATGTTAGAGGGAAACATACTGTACTGGGAGAGCAGGGGTGGCTGGGAGAGGAAATAAGTGGGCTTGTAGGTCATGTCTACAGTTTTGTGTGTGTGTGTGTGTGTGTGTGTGGTGTGTGTGTGGGGGGGGGGCAGGGGGGTACCTGAGGGAGAAAGAGATACAACTGCAAAGGCAACATACCTTCTCATCATTACATCCCTTGGCGTGTACAGTACATTCAGCGTTTCTGTATGTGAGTCTGTGTGTGTGTGTGCGCGCACTGTGGACGTGTGCACACACGTACAGTACATGATGTGTGTGTGCACAGTGCATGCGAGCAGCAGCCTCTCCTTTGAACTGCTCTCTGGTCTGTATTGCCGTGGGGTTGGACAGTAAAGCCAACGTTCTGCTGTGGGGAAGGACATCAATGACTAGTGGCATGTTTTGGTTTCTCCCCTGCTGGCTGTAAGCCAGTGAAAAAGTGCTGTTTGCTACAAGCTGTAGCCGAGCTGACGGATCCTTTATGCTGTCAAAGCTTATGCAGAAAGAAATCACAGGAATTTTCTATTTAGGAGGGAGTTTTTATGTGACACGAATTATGAATTATGCCTCTGTAGTTAACCCATTAAATTCGGGAACACATCTGTGTCACTTAAGGTTTCATTGGATATTCAAAAATAGCAGATATACAAGCTCATAGCGCGGCACCGAGTGCTGCGCTACGAGCTTGTAGATATAGCAACATACGTTTTTTTTCTTTCTTTTTTTTTAACCTGACATTTGTCCTCAGAATTGAGTCAGATCTGAGTTAAAAATGTTCGCTTTAAAAAACGTATAGGCCTAGATTTCCCCCCAAAAATCATGATTTTTCAAACAAACTAAAGCAGCTCTACAAGCTCCTAGCTTGTATATCTGCAATGTTTTGAATACCCAAAGTTTAAGATAATGGTTAAAGTGGTTAAATGCTTTCCCGGTCTTAATGGGTTAAAAACAGGCCATTGAGAAGTCACTTAGACTTTTTCCTCTCCTCTCCCCATCTCTCCTCTCCTCTCCTCCTATAGAGCTAGTCTTTACCCATATTGACTGTGCCACAAAGAACCAATGCACAGCAAGCAGACAGTTGATGTCAGTAGCCCAATGGAAAATCCATAGTTTCATTACAGGCCCAGTGATATGAATGGGGTTTGTTGGCGACCAAGGCTCCATCATGAGCCCTATGGGAGCCAAAATGGCTGCATTTAGAGGTGCAGTGGAGTGGAGCGGAGAGGGAGGCAAAGGGGTCAAGCTGCCACTGGAGCTCCAGTGTGTCAGAGAGAGAGAGAGAGAGTCAGTGGGATAAAGTTTATGTCCAGTAACTGGCACAGCTGCTATTCTGCCCTTCTCACCTTCTGAGTCTTCTGTGTGTGTGTGTGTGTGTGTGTGTGTGTGTGTGTGTGTGTGTGTGTGTGTGTGTGTGTGTGTGTGTGTGTGTGTGTGTGTGTGTGTGTGTGTGTGTGTGTGTGTGTGTGTGTGTGTGTGTGTGTGTGTGTGTGTGTGGAATGAATCACCTGTCAGAAAATTACACCTTAGATTGACATTTGCACTCTTCCTGTGAATTTCTATCTTCCTCTTTCTCACTCTAGTCCTGTCTAAACTGGTGCTAGTGCTGAATTCTGAGCGTTGTTGTTTTTTATTTGTTATTTTATTTCATTAAATAGCAGCGACAGCATTACATCTTTGTTCCTGTTAGGACTTGTGTGAATGCCAACCTTCCATGCCTTGGCATCGGCCCTTCCCTGGCACAGGGCCTGCACTTCAACAAATCACAGTCCATACCTCACCTCAGCAGTAAAGAATTCCAACTTTGTCTCCTAATTTTCCCTCCCATCTTCTTAGCCACTTGAACCCTTGCATCCCTATTCTGGGTGGAACATTTGGCCAACATAGCAGATCTACAAGCCCACTACATTGTCACATTGGGACGCTTTGTGAACTTGTAGATGGGCTTTTTTTTAAATCAAGAGATTTGGTGTAGAGGGGGAAAAGATCAGATTCCAATATTTTGTGCCAGGGATTTTTTTTTTTGCAGATCTACAAGCTCATAGCGCAGCTCGGTGCCGCACTATAAGCTTGTATATCTTCTATTTTTTGAATAGACAAAGCATAAAATATGGTTAAAGTGGTTAAGATGATTGTTGACGCAGGAAGTGACATGTTGCCCAATTCATATCCACAATAGAGGCTCCATCTGTTTTCCATCTGAGAAAATGGAGGAGAGGGCAGCCACGGCATGGAAGCACTTAGAGTTATTGGAAACGGCATGAGGTGAGTTCATCTATGAAGGTATATTAGGCTAGGCAGCGCCTGTTAGGAAAGTCTTGTGGTTTTGCTCCCGTGGGTGATTGAGCTGAGAGGCAGGCTTTAAGGGAAATGAGCTTTCGATTGGACCCCTCTGATAAAGATGCAGGGTTGTAATTGTTGCTGACCTCTATGGACCAAACATCAGGTGTTTTCATCTCTTTGTCCAAGTATCTCTCTCTCTCTCTCTCTCTGAGTGACATCATTCATCAATGTCCATCCATCTTTATCTATCCTTCCAGCCACCTCACCTATTTTCCCAGTGAATTGACAACTGTTGACATTCTCGCTATCTACTGTACAGTGCACCTGACTAGGTGATATAATTCTATACAGTACGTGTGTGTGGACAACAAGCCAATTCCTCTAAAAGAGAGAGAGAGTGAGAAGCGAGGGAGGGATTAGCGGCGAGAGGAGAGAGGGATGAGTGGAGAGGCGACACACATGTTTAATCAGTCTGATTGCTCAGGGCTTTGGCTCCATTCATTGCATCATCTCTCTAATGCATTGGACCTGCGTCACTCTGGGTGTAGATGTGCACGTCTCTGTGTGTGTGTGTGTGTGTGTGTGTGTGTGTGTGTGTGTGTGTGTGTGTTTGTCATGCAATTTTTTAAGAGTCCAGGGTGCTCAGTTGAAAGCCACAAAGTGCATGACTAAATGTGATGCAAACCATGGTTGTTTACCAAAGCGTTTGAGATGATGCAAGCTCTGGTTTTGGTCTATTCGCAGACAAATGTGTTTGTTGCAAAGACGTTCACCAAAGGCAGGTCCAAGTCGAGACTTCAGAATGGGTCAGCCTCAACAACAATATGATTATTTTTACAAAGTATATCCTATCTAAAAAATAAATTATGGTATAATGGAATCATAAGTGTTTAATTTTAAAGCACTACTGCAGCAATACTGATTTCAAAATGAAAGGGGAAAATTGTTCAATTTAAACACGCATTTCATTTATGAATGAAAGGAGACTTTACTACATTACTAAAACAGTTTTAACTCATGTAGGTAAAGGCTTAAAACTAATAACAAATTAGAGCCAATTATTTTGTTTAGCCCAAGAGTCCCTGAAGCCAAAGGCTATGATGTGCGATACAGCTCCGGGCCAAGCGCAACCAGCACAGTGCTGTGTGTTGATTCTGTGGCTGGCAGGCACATAATCAACAGGATGCTTCTGGGATGAGGGAGGGGTTGTAAAATTAAAAACAACTTCTCTCCTGTGATTCTCATGCAGTGACAAGGCAGTCTTTGAAAGACTGTTCATGAGTCATTACATACTATTTGAGGTGCAAGTTGCAATACTATTTATATGAGTCGAGTGCGACATGACTTTTGATCTCTATGTTGTAGGGTCATCATGTGATGAAGCATAATAATTGTACTTGGACCCTCTTGCTAGCTGTCTGTGTTGATTCAGGGGGATGTGAGCAGATTGGGGTAGTTAACACTCTCTTCTATCTATCCCTGTGGGACCACATTAGCTTAGCCTGGAGCCATTGTGTGTGTGTGTGTGTGTGTGTGTGAGTGTGTTTGGGGAATGTGTACAGAGGTGTATTGGGGACTATGTTTGATATGCATAATCTGAGATTTTTTTTTCTTACTCACACATTGTAAAATGCATCCTCCTTAGTGCTGACTGGACTGACCTACATGCTTTCCCCCTCACCCTTTTATATATGACTCCACCACAGAGCACACACACACACACACACACACACACACACACACACACACACACACACACACACACACACACACACACACACACACACTGTGACTTCCTCTTCATTCTCCTTTCTCATCTCCTCAGAGAGAGCGATGGAGCCAGAAGCAATGCAAATTGGGTAAAACGTTCCGGAAAGTGCCGTTTCCCATGGGGGCTTCGCCACTCTCTACTCTGAATTTGTGCTGTGTGTGTGTGTGTGTGTGTGTGTTTGTGCGTATGCGACAATGCGTACACATGCAAGAGCGTACTTTTTCGCTCTTGCAATTGTGTGCACATGAGTTTGAATTTTTCTGTGTGTGTGTGTGTGTGTGTGTGCGCTGGTGTGGGCATCTCCATTTCTGTCAGGCTGCCGTGGGCTGAAGCCCATCTCCAGTGTGAGCTGATGGGGGGCAAACAGGGAATGGAGCAGGGCGATGGTTGAAATTGAGGGCAGCTCGTTCTCAGACCCCACCAATTAGCTGGCAGAAAGGCGTCAGCTGGCTGTTTAATTTGACCAACAGAATAGATGGGAGGAGAGGAGAGAGGGTCATAGACTGAAATGGATGGTGAGAGGGAGACATAATGGGGGAGGGTGTGAGTTTCTGTGTGTGTGTGTGTGTGTGTGTGTGTGGTGGGGGGGGGGGTAGCTGGAGGGGATGTTGGCCAGACTTTTACAGTCTTCTCTGATGTTTTCCCAGAGAGATGTGACAGTGCAGGATTTCTTCAAAGGCAGCCCAGCACCTCACCTCACTCTTGTAAGGGAGCGCTTGATTTCATGGCCAGGAGGTAGTGGTTGTTCTGTTGCCAGGCTGCTGTAGTTTGTTCATAGTGTGACCCGCAGGTGAGCCCTCCAGTCAGTTCTTCTTTTTCCTTGTCTTTTTGGACAAAGATATTGACTGAACCACATTATTGGGGCGGCCATAGCTGAGTGGTTAGTTAGCCCGCCTAGGGAACCAGAGCTGGCCCTGGTTGCCCCAGGTTCGATTCTAGGCTATCCCAGCATATGTGCCGATGATATGAAATTTGTCCCTGAGCAAGACTCTTAACCCCAATTGCTCACAGGTTTTCATTGGAAACAAGACCGCAAGGACTTTCATGAACGACCTGTTAAAAGGAATTATCCTTATCCTTATCCTTATGTGTCTTGTGTCAGTGGTGTGACATGTAAAGCCATAGAGGTGTGGTGCGGTCTGTTGTAGCTCTAAATGGACTGAACAAGGCCTTCTGTCGTTACCACCATGATGTTTATGGAAGTCTGGACTTCCCTACCCCCTCTCTCCTGTACTTTCTCTCTGCGTGTGTGTGTGTGTGTGTGTGTGGTTGTGCGCGTGCAAGCCAGTTTTATGGACAAAGAAACATTACACACAGCCTGGAAGAACACCACAAGTTGGACCATCTGCCTGTGTGTGTGTGTGTGTGTGTGTGTGTGTGTGTGTGTGTGTGTGTGTGTGTGTGTGTGTGTGTGTGTGTGTGTGTGTGTGTGTGTGTGTGTGTGTGTGTGTGTGTGTGTGTGTGTGTGTGTGTGTGTGTGTGTGTGTGTGTGTGTGTGTGTGTGTGTGTGTGTGTGTGTGTGCGCGCACACGTGCGTCCGTGCATATTGTGACACTCAATGGAAAAGTATTGTGCATTCGATGTTTAGGCCACACACTACGTAGCAGCTGACTCAACAGACTTGGCATAGAAATGTTGGAAGATGCAGGGAAGGCAGACAATAGCACTGTGATGGCTTTACCATAAACAGAGAGAAGGGAGAGCGAGCAGAGAGAGAGAGGACTTTAAAGTGGTGACCTGTAAGGATACATTTTTACACCTTGAGTTAAAGTAATACTCAGGATTTTACTGTGTAGGGCAGGCCATAAGAAAACACTGTTCAAGTATCTGTAAGGAAGTGAGATAAATAGATATTTTTAAGCATTCATTATTCATTTACAGTATATATATCAGTATATCATGCTACTTTATATGGTAAATATTATGTCCTCTCTGCGCATACTTCAAATTGTGTCCTATTGTAACAATGCCAGACAGCTGGAGGAACAGTTTCAACGTTGCACATGTCCCCACTCCGTCTTTCTACCCATTACAAATTACCCCCACCAGCTGGGGGAACAGTTTCAACGTTGCACATCTTCCTACCCATTACAAATACCCCCACTCCTCATCTTTCAGCGTCTCAACAGCTTGGCAAATACACTGCCACCCACTAGACATACTTACATCAGTCCTCCCTTACCCTCCCCGGGGAGGAATAACAAAGTGTGTGTGTGTGTGTGTATTTAAACACAGAGAGCGCCCTGCGCCCCATCTGTAGCACACTTATTTCTAGGACTAGGAATATAAGTCCTAATTGAGCTTTTTAATTGTCTTCTAAAATCCTGCTGAGCGCCCATGCTGCTGCTTAATGGTGTGTGCGTGTGTATGTGTGTGTGTGTGTGTGTGTGTGTCTGTCCTTTGGGACAGCAGTGGTTTTGCTGGTGAGTGGAGAGAGACAGAGAGAGGGAGGAGAAGGGAACAGAAAGGAAGAGCAGAGGGAACATGTGTGAGAGACGGAGAGAGAGAGAGAGAGAGAGAGAGCGTGGGTTCCATCTGTGTGTAATGAGCTTGCAGCAACTTGTGGTTACTGTTTGATGCCTATCTTAGCTTGTGTTGTATTTTTAGAGTTTCCTGAAGAGAATCTGCATATACACTTGCTAATATGTGTGCACCTGAATGAGATCGAGTTTTTAGGTTTCTCTGGTTGCATAATATGAGGACGCACGCGCACACAGTCACACACAGAGAGACACACACACACACACACACACACACACACACACACACACACACACACGCACACAGTCACGCACACAGTCACGCACACAGTCTCACACACACTCTCACACACACTCTCACACACACACACACACACACACACACACACACACACACACACACACACACACACACACACACACACACACACACACACACACAGATATTCACACACACAACTGATTCCATTTGTGACAGTTTAATTCGATTTGATTTCTACCCAGTGCTATCTGCTTACAGGTCAACAGATCACCTCTTGCAAATTAGCTGCGCTTACAGCATGAACAACATTCTGTAATGCGAGAAAGGCTGACGAAGTCCGAGCGAGAGAGAGTGAGAGAGTGAACACACTTAAAGCCGTCAGCACAGATCCATGGGACTGATTAGCATAGGTTTGAGGCTGTTTTCGGCTGAAATGTATAACCTTAATTGGCAGCCGCTACAGTCGGGAGAGAGTGATACAAAGTGAGTGAACGAGAGACATACATGACCGATTTCCATCTGCCTTCGGAAGAACTGGAATTTATGGCGGGGAAGTGTTTTTTATTTATTTTAAATGTGTTTTGTTTTTAGAAAGTAATTTAAGGTTATAGGACTTCTTCAGTGTTATGCATGGCCGCTGCCTTTGCTAAACATACACTTCCTGTCTCCATCTAACGGAGAGGGAGTGAGGGCGGGATGGATAGCAGTGGCGAGGAAGAGAAAGGACCAGAGACATCGACAACATAGCGTGGGTGAGGGAGAGAGAGAGAGCGAACAAGAGATAACTTCTATAAAAAGGTCTCTTGTGACAGTCCAGCATGATCAGCTGACTCTCTGGAAACTTCCTTTTTTTTCTCTTTCTCTCTCCTATTTTGGTCCAGAGGAAAGCCCACTGGCTGTTTTTCCACTCTGTGTGTGTGTGTGTGTGTGTGTGTGTGTGTGTGGGGGGGGGGGGGGGGGACAGCTCACATTAACACCAGTGTTCCTATGTTTGACCCTTTTTTCTTTTTTGAGCCGCAGCGCTTGCTCGCCCTGATCGTGAGTGTAAGAAGGACAGAATACTAACGGGTGGGTGGGGTGAGAAGCAGAAGAAAGGCAGATGAGATTTAATGCTGCATGAGTGACAAGAATGACAGGAGTGTCAGAGGGAAAACGCGCACGCACACACACACACACACACCCCCACGCACACACACACACACACACACACCCCCACACACACACACACACACACACACACACACACACACACACAGATGCGTGCCAGAAGTGTTTCCATCTTCCACCTCACCTTCACAGATGGGGAGCTTTACAGTATTCCTGCTTAACTACGCTTATAAATGCTCTGTTGCGCGCGTGTGTGTGTGTGTGTGTGTGTGTGTGTGTGTGAGAGAGATACCCTCAGCATGCTTTGACTGATTGGATCATTTGAGCCAATCCCGTCGTGTTGCTCTTTACAATTTACTAGGCATTTAGCTTTATGCCCTTTTTAACTGCAGCACAACTCTGGGTGTGACCCTCTCTCTCTCTCTCTGTCTGTCTCTCTCTCGTTCTCTCTGTCCCTATCTGTCTCTGTCTCTATCTCTGTCTCTCTCTGTCTCTCTCTCTGCAGTGTTTAACCACTTAAACCCCAGCATCCGTATTGTGGAGAAAGCTTTCGCAGTAAAATAGCAGATCGACAAGTTCACAACGCGTCGCAGAGCGACGCGTTGTGAACTTGTCGATCTGCTATTTTCTGCGAAAGCTTTCCCTACAATAACAGAAAACATAGAATACACTAGTATAGAGCCCTGAGGGACTCCGCACAACCATATGGGGTTAAAGTGTCCAGTCTCTATAATAGAGCAGGCACTTGATCTGTGTGTGTGTGTGTGTGTGTGTGTGTGTGTGTGTGTGTGTGTGTGTGTGTGTGTGTGTGTGTGTGTGTGTGTGTGTGTGTGTGTGTGTGTGTGTGTGTGTGTGTGTGTGTGTGTGTGTGTGTGTGTGTGTGTGTGTGTGTTCAGTCACTGTTGGGTCGTGGCTGTCGTGGTCAGTGGTTCCTGTGATGTGGACACAAACATATGGAGAGAGATGAGGCCGGTGGTGAAGTGCTGAGCGTGGTTCTGTGGTGTTCACATCGCTGCACCCCTGGTCTTCTTCATTCTGTTTCTCATCCCAGTTGACTTTCAATTTCTCAATAACCTTTTTTTTCCTGTTTGTTAGCAAGAAAATGTGAGTCAACTGTCTCATCTGTACCTCCATTTCTCTCTCTCTCTCTCTCCCTGCCAAGCCTTCACGTTCTGTCCATTTCATCTTCCTGACACCTCTCTGTTCCTTCCTCCTTCTGCTCCTCTTTGGCAGAGGGCCACTGCTTTATCTATCCACAGGCAGAACACTACTTTTACATTTTGAACAATGCGCACACGGTATTGGTCCATTATTGCATATTGTTGCATGTACATTGGAATGTTGGGCAGAATGAGCACATCCTTTTTTTTAACCACCTAAACCCCAGCATCTATCCGTATTGTGGGAAAGCTTTCTCTGAAAATAGCAGATCGACAAGCTCACAACGCGACGCAAACGGCTATTTTGAGCTAAAGCTTTCCCCACAATAACAGAAAACTGAACAGGTCCAGGCACCTATAGGCGCCTGACAGCGCATTGCCGGTTCGAATCCCGATCCCCACGGCCTTTGCTGCATGTCACATCCTCATCTCTTTCCCCATTTCCTGTCAGACTACTGTTCTATCAATAAAGGCATAAAAGCCAAACAAAAAAAAACTGAAAAGATACTAGCATAGAGCCCTGAGGGTCTCCTCTCAACCATATGGGGTTTAACCCATTAAGACCTGGAACTGTGTCATTTTTAGATTTGAGCTAAAAAGCATTATTTTACACTTTGGGCTATTCAAAAATAGCAGATATACAAGCTCGTAGCGCGGCACCGAGTGCCGCGCTACGAGCTTGTAGATCTGCTATTTTTGAAAAATCGTGAAAATGTGTGCAAATCTTTGAATATAAATACTTTTAAAGCGAACATTTTTAACTCAAATCTTTGCTTCTGGGGGGTCCCTGGAACAAAATATTTTGATGGGGGTCCGCGGCCAAATACATATCATTTTGGGGGTCCTTGACATGAAAAAGATTGAGCACCACTGATATAGAAACATAGGTTTTTCAGAATACTGAGATTTAGGAGACATTCTTCAGGCTTCAGGTCTCAATGGGTTAAGTGTTTGGAATAAAATACACCCTCTGAAAAAAAGCATTGCAAAATTTCAACCAAAAAAGTCGAGGGCTTGTCAGATCTACTTGTCCTAATTCTATGATTGCTGAATGACATGCTGTGGGACGGGGACAGGACGGGGGGGGAGGGGGGGGAACCGCAGCAGGCAGTGCAAGCCAATTATACGTCCTAATTGTGCCGATTTGGCAGGCAGTGGGCGTAGCGTGGGTGGGCTTTACTGTCTGAACTGCCCACAGTGGGAACCAGATGAGACATGGCCCCGCCCCTTTACCCTCCCCCTCCTCCTCCTCCCCTGCAGTCTGGAGTTTAAGTGGCCGGGCGCCATCGTGTTACCGTGGCGACCAGTTACAGACCTGTGACAATTAATACGTCATCGCCCGATTGCAGTTATTTCAGATGATCGCGATTTTTTTTTTGTACATACATAATCGTCAGAATTCTTTCCATTTCATCTGTAGAGATTCGTCTGTTGAATAGTGAGAATAGGCAATCTGCCAGTCGCGGTGCGACACCTTGTGAGCTTGTAGATCGACTATTTTCGCAATTTCTTTGGTAAATGAGTGTAAAAAAATATAGAATGATTTAAATGCACGGTCTGTTTTGGCCATAGTACATTATTTGAGTTATTGTCAGTCACTTGATTTCTTTGTATACCGGTATTTAAGTTATTTGTCATATATCTGCCCTGTGCAATTTCTGGTTACAAACCCTAAAAGGCAAACATACGTAAATGTAATTGTGATTCATACATTCCAATGTTTGATGCCAAAAACAAATAAATAGTTAAACGCAATTATTTGTACGGCAATTCATCGTTTAACAAAAATTTCACAACAGTTCTATCTAGCAGCCCAACCAGAGGCACCTTGTCCTCCACCTGGTCTTAGCAGCTGCTCTGACACAGCTAGGATGGCAGGCTTTGTGTGTGTGTGTGTGTGTGTGTGTGTGTGTGTGTGTGTGAGAGAGTGCGCGCGCGCGTGTGCATAGTTTTACGCATATAAACAAGTGTATGTGGATCTGGCTCTCTGTTTGCATTGTGCCAGAGTACATACAGAGATGCATGTGGATGATGCACATGTCTGTATTCCTGTCATTAACTATACATGTGTCTCTGTGCACCACCTACAATAACATCCACCTACGCCTAACTGCTCCATTCCTCCATCGCCTCGCCCCGCTGCCCTCGTCTATATCTGTGTATGTACAGTACACTCCTCCATGACCTGCACTTATATAAGCTGTCTAAAAATGGCTTAGGTCTGGTAGTGGAGACATTAGTGGACCTCATGCACTGACTACGGTGCTTCTACTCAGCTCTGACCTCAGCCCGGTCGCCTCGTGTAGGTGAATTCTGGTTCGATAACAGACCAACACCCACTTCCTGGCTTGATCCATCGAGCTGCACCCATTGGCTGGAACACCAATGGGTGTAATAATCACTGCCTACTTCCCACAAAGTGACACCCCCATCTGTCTTAACCACTTGAGCCCAATATACTTCACTGTATGATGATTAGCGAAGAATGTCCATCTACAAGCAATCGCAAAAATCTGATTTTGTTTTTTAAGAATCTTAAAAGTTCAAGCCTATGCTACACATGCTACATGCTCAAAATAGGGACAGCAAGTTGAAATAGCTTTAAAAAAGGAGTGGGTGCAAATAAAGGGCATGTTGCCCTGGCTCAGTAACCTTTTCCAACCAGCGAGGAAGACATGTTGAATGTGGTTCGTTGCCTTCGCTTACTGATGATGCACTTCACTGAACTCGTGTTCAGCATATGCTGAGTTCGCTCAAACCACATGATTCACCATGAAGAAACGGGAAGGGGAGTGAAATATTGCCACACATTTCAAAATAGCTATCTGAAAGCATTAGGGAGTGGGGTCAACAAGAGGTAACCCTCTTCATGTGTTCTTTATAGGCCCCGCAGAGTTAAATGTACACTGAGGGTTTTACTGCGTAAAATGTTCTTTGGGGCATGGTCATGTCTTGTCATGGTATGTTTTAATGAGTGTGTGTGTGTGTGTGTGTGTGTGCATGAAGGACACTGCTAAATGTAACCATGTGACATATACAGTACACCCCACAAACACACATCCAGTGTAACTTAAACGTATTTTAATAAGACAGTGAAGGCTATGGCTGCCTTGGGTGGTCTCATAGTGTGTCCCTGTCCCCAATGGATGACTTTAATGCCGCCCCAGTCCAGTTGGTTTACTCTCTCTCTCTGACTCTCACTGACTCTCTCTCCCCTTCTTCCTCTTCCTCTCTCCCTTCCTCTCTTTCTCTCCATATCTCTCTCTCCATCTCATCCAGTCAGTTCTTAACTCAGTCATGTTAAAGGAGAATTCCGGACAAATTAAGTGTTATCTTTCATGTCTCGTTACTCACCTAGTGACGTAAAAAGTGGCGTTCTTTTTTTCCATATATTCCCCTGTCGTCATTTTTTAAACCCCCTCCGTTGTCATAATGGGAGCGCGTGGGTTAGTGAAGTTCGTCTATTATAACCGATGCAATGTTATTTTTTTCTCTACTACGATTCATTGTAGAGTCTCATGATAGTCAAACATGCGCTGAAAATTCCTGCGAGCCTGCCGTTAATGGCGAACGATTTAACACTGGTTGCTTGTTTCCAGAATCTGGCAACACGAGTTGCCAGGTTCTGGAAAGAAACAAGCATCCAGTGTTAAATTGCATCGGTTATAATAGACGAACTTCACTAACCCACGCGCTCCCATTATGACAACGGAGGGGGTTTAAAAAATGACGACAGGGGAATATATGGAAAAAAAGAACGCCACTTTTTACGTCGCTAGGTGAGTAACAAGACATGAAAGATAACACTTAATTTGTCCGGAATTCTCCTTTAACTGTATTTGGTGGCAGCTGCCAGTGGTCTCCCTATGGTTTACAACGGCACAAGCAGGGTTACTGTGAAAACTTGTCTTGCAGAGAGATGGACTGATGTATAAAGGACAGAATGAGAAGGAACGCTGGATGAACCGAACAAGAGGGATGTAGGAAAAGGAAAAGCAAGGAGTGGTTCACAGGAATGAAATTCACACTCCGCTCTAACATTTTTATTTTATTTTTTCACTGTCTGAGACAGAATTCCCCCTCTCTTTCTCTCTCTCTTTCTCTTTGGTGTGGATTCCCAGCACTAGGCCCAAAGCGGAGCCAGGGACTTTCCTCAGGTTAATCCCAGCCAAGAGCTGTCAACCCTGGATAAAAAGGGGTTGGGCTCACCTGACTGAGGGAGAGGTGAAATGGAAAGAGGGAGGATAGAGCAGTGTGGTCAGATCAAATACATGCATGTGGTTTTAATGCTAAAAAGTAAGGGGCGTGTGTGTGTGTGGGCGTGTGTGTGTGCGCGTGTGCGTGAGAACAAGCACACTACGTGTGTGTGAGAGAACAAGCACACATCTACATACTTGAAAGGTCTGTTCTTAAAGTGTCCTATTTCGGTGACTGAACGAGTAGCTCTCTGTAAAGGAAACGCCAGTCATATTCACCGTCCAATAATTGCCACACAATGATACTTGATGCCATGTGTACTGTATGTGTGTGTATGTGCGCAGGGCGCAGGCTGCACACGTAGACTTTCTCACAGCCATACATTTTCTGTAGATGCTTGGCTAATGGCTGCATGTTAGGGACTCTCTCTCTCTCTCTCTCTCTGTCCAGATCTTGCGCTTTGATAACTCTGCCTCATCCATCAGTACTGTCTCTCTCCCTACCTCTCAGCAGAAGGCATAATATTTTCTTTCCTCTTAGAAAAACATAGTTCTGCTCTTTGGGAAAGCACTAATCCAGTCCACCCGTGTTAAGCTAACATCGCAAACCCCACCGGGCGTCGCGGATCGCATTCCGAGATCTCTCCTAAACAAAATCGGGCACAAGATATGAATCGGATCTTGTGCCGCCCGTCACCATGTGTCATTTACCAAATTATTTTACTTTCTCTTTCACTCACTCTCCCTCCTTTCTTTTTTCTCCTTGGTTGATCTGTTTCTCTGTATCTCATTTGATCTTACCTCTAGTTCATGGTTCATTTGGAAATTAGACACACTCATATGCATGTGGTGAAAATAACTGGAAGTGTTTGTGGTTGAGCATGAGATCGTGAATGGCCTAAAACCTCAAACAACACTGATGGCACCAAAGTTGCGTAAACTCTTTCATGGAGGGTTGGCTGACTGAATACTGTGGGTCAACTGCACTCATTGATCCCAATGTTTTTTGTTAGTCATCGTTTTGGGTTCATGAAGGAATGTGGCCTGCAGGTTACTCTGTACACTGTAAAAACCTTAAGTGTTAACCTCTTTAACCCTGCCGAAAAGTCTTAGAAAATATCAGATGTACAAGCTCACAACGCGTTTGTATTGAAATATTTTTTAAAGAATAGGGCTTAAGTGGTTAATGGATTAGGGTGGGGAGAGTGTAGACTCTGTCATTTCATTATTTAATGAAAGGACCATACCGGTGGTCTGGCATGTTTGGCCCAATGAATACAACTCACATGATACTTGACATTTCTGCAGACTATTTTCCAAATCTTTACATAGTTGACCATTGGTCTCCATTCATCTCAGAACAGCATTTATTTTACCAAAGCTATATTATTGTTGTGTTTTAATGAATTTTATAGCACAGATTGATTTAAAGAGTCTAGCCAAAAGTAGTCCCTAGAGAAAAGACAAATTCAAACGTCCATGACTTAACCACACACTGTTTTTTAAGGCCCTGACAGATAGAAAGTGTCAATGACGTTTGCATCAGTGATGCACGTCATGTGAGGCCACTTGTTCACCATAACAATTATTAATAATTTGAACCGCACCGACCCAAATGGAACGAGGGAGGTACTGTAATGCACTCATGCATGCGCACACGCTGGGGCTGTACTATTCTCTTTCTCATTTCTCCAACCGTCCAGGAGGGGGTACGTTTGAATTCTCCTCATCCATATTTGTTTAAATTGCTGATGGCACCAACTAATTTAATCCGTGCAAAGGAAGACAGGACTACTGTTGTTTCGCGGACAAACATATTATTTTTTCCAGGGTCTCTTCACTGCAGATTAAATAGACGAAGGAAACCAGACTTGTGTTTCTCAAAAGATAATTTAGAACGGTCAAAACAAGTGAAAACAAACATCCACACATCAACGCTCAGAATTAGAACCGTGCTCTGACAGATGCGTCAATAGGTTCACGCCACATTATCAACTTGCCCGGTGTTGCAGGGGTTATTGCACTGACAATGTGTTGTGAAGCTGTCTCTCTCTCTATGTTGCTCTATCTGGCCCCCTCTCTCTCTCTCTCTCTCACCAGAGAGCTTTCACCCTCAGGTTTGACATAGTCATAGTGTTCCGTTTCCCCTAGCTATGGGATGGAGGAGCTGTGAGAAACATGTACTGGTTTGGCCCCCATATCCGCAGACAGATTAGCGGTGTGCACCCTGTGGGTATCAGGTGTTAGTTACAACATGTGGGGCACATGCACACTGCTGCACACAGGTGCACACCGGTTCACACCGGTTCACACCGGTTCACTGAAATGGTCAGACTGTGTGTTTATACAGTATGTTCACAGGTGTGAAATCTGTGAATACATGCACAGTCACTGGCACACACACACACACACACACACACACACACACACACACACACACACACGCACACGCACACACAGAACAGTTGCTGAGGCAGTGGTGAATTCTGAGTAGGGTGGGATTAAGGCAGCCATGTTAGGAATGTGCCTCCTCTGGGTTTCCATGATCTGTGAACACGCACGCACGGTGTATGCACACGCGCACACACACACACACACACACACAGTCAATGTATACCGTAGTATAGTCAAATAAATACTTTAATAGAAACTAAAAACTAAAAAAGAGATGGTTGGAAGAATGGCTGCACTGTGTGTGTACAGTAAAATCCTCAGTGCTAATTTAACTCTGACACACACACACACACACACACACACACACACACACACACACACACACACACACACACACACACACACACACACACACACACACACACAGGATAAACCACTGTCAGCCCACCGCTATTGTAACTTGCACTAAACCACACTATAAAGTCTCATTTTAAAGCCCATCTGCATTCCTCATTCTGGACAAACTACCGCACATTGTATTCTTGTGCGTGTGTGTGACACTGTGTGTGTGTGTGTGTGTGTGTGTGTGTGTGTGTGTGTGTGTTCATGTTTCTCCCTCTAACCAAACGCCACCATTACTTTCCTCTCTTGCATTTGGACCACAAGGCTTCCTGTTGTTAGGAGGAACTTTATTCCTAACATGTTTATTATCATGTTTTTATCAGCCAATGGCAAAGCTGTGGTTTTTTGTCATTTCATGTCCAGTGCTTGTCCTGTTGCAGCCAAATGTCACCCCAGAGGTCGCAACCTTTGCACTTCTCGTCTGTCCTCCTCTCTTCCTCTGTCTCTCCCTCTCTCCTGCAATTTGTTTATCTCTCTCTGTATCTCTGGAGTGTTTGTGGTGCGTTGTTTTTCCACATTGTTCAGGGAAGTTTCCCCCCATCTCACTCGACGTTCTGGGTGGATGAAGGCGTGTAGGATGAGATTTATGGAGGAGAGACAGTAAGTGTGTGTGTGTGTGTGTGTGTGTGTGTATGGGGGGGGGGGGGGTGTTGTAAGAAAAGGGAGGGATGAAAGGAGAAAGAATAAAGAATAAAAGTGAAGAAAGATAGGGATAGAGAGCGAGCGAGAGAGAGAGAGAGGAGGTATTTGTGGTCGGGATTGATTTGGCACGCGTTATGCTGAGGTGTGGTTTCGGCTTGGGTCCCCTTAACCCCCTTGTGTTTCATCCATTACACACACACACACACACACACACACACACACACACACACACACACACACACACACACACACACACACACACACACACACACACACACACACACACACACACACACACACACACACACACACACACACACACACACACACAGAGTTACTGTACATGACAGCACAGTCAAAACACTCCCACATCATAGCAACCCTAGAATTCCTCCACCATGATTCTAGCCCTACTCAAGGAAGGTGAAAATCAGTCATCTCTCTCTTTCTGTCTCTCTATCTCTATCCATGTGTCTCTATCTCTACTGTCTTTCTCCCTCTCTCTCTCTGTCTCTCTATATCTGTCTGTCTGTCTATCCTTCTGTCTCTCTATCTCTCTGTCTGTCTCTGCCCCCCCCCCCTCTTTAAAAGAGGCTATTAGAGGCACCAGTGGCCATGTAATCACTTTGGCTCTCCCTCAGGAAGAGACATAGGCGCGCGTACACACACACACACACACACACACACACACACACACACACACACACACACACACACACACACACACACCCCTCAGCAATTATGTGTGTAGATGAGGTTCCATTCAGAGTGGTCCTACTGAATGTGTGATGTGTTTAGTAGATGGCAGGTCAAGTAGTGTCAGTGTGGTGTGACTACAAGATGCCACCTGTGTGAGTCTCCATGTGGACCAGGAGTGAAGCTTAATGATGGAGCGTTGGGTGGAAAGGGTTGTTGAGTGTTCATTTAATCGCACTTATTTGAGATAATCACAATTGTTTTTGCGTAATCGTTTCCATTAGTCTGTAGGAATTAATTTGTTGAAAAGTGTTCATCATACATTGTCAAACGTATCGGAAATGGCAGGTCTACAAGCTCACAACGTGTTGCGAGGCGTTGTGAGCTTGTAGATCGGCTATTAACACTATTTTAAAAGGTTTTTGAATGTATAAAATTATTAAACATGGCCTATTTTAGCCATAGTAGTACATTATTTATTTTCATTATTGGTACCATCTTTGTCAGTC
This sequence comes from Gymnoscopelus braueri, assembly GCF_963280865.1. Classification (NCBI taxonomy): domain Eukaryota; kingdom Metazoa; phylum Chordata; class Actinopteri; order Myctophiformes; family Myctophidae; genus Gymnoscopelus; species Gymnoscopelus braueri. The sequence continues at coordinate 4,679,433 of NC_137612.1, read as the reverse complement.
ATTTATTTATGTTGTTTGTCATTTCTGCCCTGTGAAATGTATGTTTACAAATTCGAACAGAAATGTAATTGTAATTTATGTTCCGATTAGATGCTAAAAACTCGTTAATCATAATTATTTGTATGACTATTAATCGTCAACCAATCTGGGAACCCATCGCCAACTGAAAATGAAAAACAGCGCCCTCTGCTGTTTGTTCTATGTCTGTTGGCTCTGGGCGGAAGAAAACGTAACGCCAGAGCGCAAGGAAACCGGTGTTTCTGTATGCCTTCAGCGCATCACTTCCGGTTGGTGCGACTATGTTTTCATTCCCACTAACAATATTTCTACACGGAACACTAACACCACTTCTCCCAGAGAACATGGATCGTTTTGGTTATAAGCCCACTTGTTTCTATGATGAAAGAGTAAGTTAAAATGTGAATATCTTTCCGTTGTTTTGTCTGCTCCGCGGACGCTATTGTTAAATTAGTTTCGGTTTGTTTCGAGGGGGGAAGGATCGACGGACACGTGAATCCCGCCCACTACATTTGATTGGGTAAAGCGCGGCCTGCTTCCTGATCTGAAGGCACGCCCATGCGCACACGTTATGACGAACCTCCCCGACAGATTCCGACGCAGTGCGGAATCTGTTCTTGAGAGATTAATCGTCAACTAAAATGTCATGAATTTCATTTAGTGACTGTTTTGTATTTGCTCTAGCCGCACACGTTTGGGTGAAATACAAACCTTGTACATGAGTGTGCTTGCCTGCATGAGCACACAAAAGCATTGACACCCAACCTGCACACACACACACACACACACACACACACACACACACACACACACACACACACACACACACACACACACACACACACACACACACACACACACACACGTGAATTCACCCCAAACAAGCAATCCATTTCCCAGCCTACCTCTTCCTGTGTTTGTGTGTGTTCCACTTCTCTGTGGTTAAAGACACACACACACACACACACACACACACACACACACACACACACACACACACACACACACACACACACACACCGTAGCTGATAGCATCTGTTGCCCATCATTGCTTATACCACTCTACCCAATCTCTGTTTAGTTTCTACTTTCCTGTTTTTGATAACGCTCGCTGTTAGCTGCTTTAAAATGGCTTTTTGTTCTCAATGGCTTTGATGTTCGCATTAGCAGCAAAAAGGCCGCCAGCCAGTGGTTGCCGCTTTGGTTAGCATGGAGCATGGTGGTGCTGTGGGTCTTATCTGTCATGTGTCATGGCATATTAAAATGCAGCGCTAGCTGTATATTCAACCTCACACTTAGTATAGAGGACATATCGTATGTGTTTTAAACAATGTGACTCGCCATACATCCTCTTCGCAGCCCTTTTATGTAAATGTGTAATATTGTTTCAGCTGAGATATCACATGAGGGATTTCTATCACGCTGCAATGTAAGAGGGGCCTTTTCTCATTTAAATGGTGACACTAAAGAGGTTTTGAATTGGAGGAGAGCCTATCTTCCAGGCTCATCTTATTGCGTGCGATAATGTTGTGGTGGAATTTCTCCTCCGTGCTTCCCAGACACCTGATAAGATCAGTCTTGGTAAGACACCTCTTTTGGATGCAGCACACTTACGTGTGTGTGTGTGTGTGTGTGTGTGTGTGAGAGAGAGGGAGTGTGAGAGTGGGCGTGTGGGTGTGTAACTCCATGCAGATGATTGAGTTAGTGTGATTTAGCGATGTCGGAAGATGAAATGCCGCCAACACGCCGAGTCTAGTGACTCGCAACACACACTTATCTGACGATGCACTAGCTATAGGCTTTTAATTTAGAGAGAGAGAGAGAGAGTGAAGGGGAATGGATGGATGAGAGAGTGGGGAGAGGGAGATAGAGGGATGAGGAGGTGTTTTACAGGGAGCATGTGGATTAAAAAGCCTAATGGTGATGGATAGTATTCATTTGCTATTAAAGCAGCCCACACCCATTTACTGTGTGTGTGTGTGTGTGTGTGTGTGTGTGTGTGTGTGTGTGTGTGTGTGTGTGTGTGTGTGTGTGTGTGTGTGTGTGTGTGTGTGTGTGTGTGTGTGTGTGTGTGTGTGTGTGTGTGTGTGTGTGTGTGTGTGTGTGTGTGTGTGTGTGCAAACTTGCAATAGCTGGTTACAAGTCACACAGGAGGCTATTTGTATTTAAGAGTTTATTGCATCGTCTGTCTATCTAACTATATATTGCTAACTCTCACATACACACACAGAGTTTTGTTCTTTCGTTCTTCCTTTTTTCTGGTGTGTGTGTGTTTCTGACCTTTTTGTGCCGTGTGTGACTCAGTGCCAGTGAAAGGCTACAGGCTCACACATGAATAACCATCACCCAGACGGATGGATGAATAACAAATCTAACTGGTTATGATGCTAGCATAGCAACCAAGCCAGCCATTGGAAATAATACATTGCGTTATAGTGGCCACGCATGTAGACTAGTGGAGCTACACTTGCTTTAAGGGCAACTGTAACGGTATAACTTAAGCACTTAACCAGCTACAAACGACGTTCAAAAACATGCGTAATGACATCACCTGCCGTGGTCTCAGACCTCCACTTTGCTGACTAGTTATGCTAAATAAATGCTGCATTTATGCTCTGAGAAAGACCATTGTAAAAATGGACCCGTGAGCGTTGTGGTTGTAATTACTTTGCGGCTTAGTGGCTGAAAACTGTCCTCAGAAACAGGGATTCAGCAATAATTATTTTCCTAGTTTGAATTTATATATTGAGGCCTGTTGAAGTGCTTGTGTGTTTTTGAACGCTCAAAAGAGAGAACAGACCGTTTCATTTGCACGCTATACGTTGGGGAGACGAGAGGGGGGACATGCCAGTGATTTCTCACTGAGCCGTCTGTCCCTCTGTTTCTCTCTCTCTCTCTCTCTCCATCGTCATGACGTCTCTTAAGCACAGCAGGGGCCTCTTGTCTTGTCGATCGAGAGAGAGAGACCAACATTTAGGTGTTTGATCAGTTGCAATCTCACGTGAAGCCCTATCGCTCCTCTCCTCAGGAGGTGAGGAAGAGGTTTAGTGAATGTTTGTGTTCCTCCCCAGACCTTAAAATAACCCTGCTCCAGACGCACATTGTGGACACGCTGACATTCCAGTGTGTGTGTGTGTGTGTGTGTGTGTGTGTTCATATCTCACCTATATGTCAGAGAGAAAGCATTGATGTGGGAGAAGTAGGCTTTGCCCTCTGACTGGGTGAACCGCGTGTGTGTGTGTGTGCGTGCGTGCGTGTGTGCGTGCGTGCGTGTGTGCGTGCTGTGTATACAGTATGTGTGTCAGTCAGTCAGTGCTTGTATAGTGTGTGTGTTATTTGCCCCATAGACAGAACAGGGCAGTCATACTGTAGATGTGTGATGCTGCGTCTGACTGTTGGGTATAAACACCACCTTGAAGCCATCAGAGAGAGAGAGAGAAAGATACAAGTAAAATACTTTTTTAAAAATTGTATTAATTATGGTGGCGTCTGGTTGAGAAACAGTGGGATATACAGTGTGATCACTGAGATGGAGAGACGAGCAGCAGAACACAGGTGTTTATGTTAAATGAAGTGTCTTATTTGATCAAAGCAGTCCTATGGTGCAAACCTGCTTTAGCCTTCCCTGAAATGGCTGGCAACTAGATTACGTGTGTGTGTGTGTGTGTGTGTGTGTGGGGGTGTGTGTGTGTGTGTGTGTGTGTGTGTGTGTGTGTGTGTGTGTGTGTGTGTGTGTGTGTGTGTGTGTGTGTGTGTGTGTGTGTGTGTGTGTGTGTGTGTGTGTGTGTGTGTGTGTGTGTGTGTGTGTGTGTGAGATATCTGTGCATGCGAGGCTAAGTGTGTAGTGTGCACCCTAAGTGGCTCCGTACAGTATGCTAGACCAGGAAATGGCACGCTGCCTGTGACCTTGGGGTGTGTGTGTGTGTGTGTGAAGATCAGATACACAGGGAGAGAGAAGTGTGTTCTTTAATGGTTGTTCATCTGTTGTCTTTCCAGGCTAATTGCTGAATATATTTTTGTCTTGCTGTGCTGCAAGACAAGCTCATCGTCCAATAAGAACAGAGTGATTTCAATCATTTCTATTTGATAGAAAGACAAGACCGCATAGAAGAAGATCCCGTGTATCCCCCCCCCCATCTCTCTAGAATGAAACTGGGCTTTGGGCATCTGTGTGTGACAGGAAATCACTATAATGTTGAGGTTGTAATGTTACCAGTTAGGTTACTCCAGTCCAGTGGAGTTCAGGTGTCGATAAAGTCGCTTCATGTGAAGCGTGTCAGTCTCGTTAACATAGTGGCTCTCAAAGAAGGGGTTCCTTGAGGGGTTCCAAAATGGATCCTTACAGGTCTGTAACTCTGAGAGTTACACACTCAGAGTTATGGGGTCCTTGAAATTAACCCATTTAGACCTGAGGCCGATTCTAAAAACGCCTTCTAAATCCTGACCTAAGTTTTCTGAAAAACATCAGATTTTTCAATCAAAGATTTCAAAAATAAATGTATATAGCAACAGCTAATGTTACACAAAGGGGTTCCTGGAGTGAAAAGTATAACAACGTATTGGTGTTCCAGGTCTATTTGGGTTAAAAGGTTTGAGAACGACTGCAATAGCTGTATTTGATTACCCTTTTAGATCTGTTTTTGAATTTTTTGCCTCACAACTGGCAGGGCTCTAGGATGGCAATGTCCGTCCCTCCAACCAATAATTCAACTCAATTCAACCTTTATTTGCCTTTTACAGCTCTTTAAAAACATTTTGGTCAACTCCATGGATAGATAATATAGTGAGCGAATAAAAAACAAGACAAGCAAGAGTAAGACTAAAACCAACACTAACACTTTGGTACCGAATAGGATATCTAAAACTAAATACAAGACACCATTTCTTAATATCGATACTATCGATTATTTGCATTGAAAACCGATTTTAGATCGATAAAATGGTATTAAAGGACGATTTTCTGTTTAATAAAACGATACAGTAGATCGTTTTTGGGCGGTGAAACCGCCCCTATAAGTGAGATTTGGAAAAATGTACATTTTCCTGCGCTGTGATCTGGGCCCAGGAAATGTGTACAATTATCCTGCGCTGTGATTGGACAATCACAGTCTATTCAGGACTGTGATTGGCCAGTGTCACATGACACATGTGCATAGCCCTATATAAGAAACCATAACTTGAAAAAAACCAAAAATTTGTTTTTTTCAAGTTATGGTTTCGTCCATCATAAAGAGTGTTTCAATAAATGTATTTATCTTTTGTACATGATTGGTTGACTCCATTCAGTATTGTGATTAGCTAGCAAGACACCGCCCACTTCACACAGGGTGTGATTTTTTTTTTAAAAACGATGCATTGATGCAGTTACTGTATCGTTACGGGCCTACTAAAAACCTACTGTCTGGATTGAATTTGCTGTGCACCTTCGTGCTCCCCGGAGGGACGAACCCATACTGAGTTTTATGGCCTTTCCTCTAACACCAGCTTTAGGCCAAAATGTCCACTTGTTTGATCTCTAAATCTAGTTAGTGGATTGCCATGAAATGCAGGGTCAGCGGGGCTGCTAGGAGAGCCTTTAGACTCATCAATAATGTGGGAGTTGCGTGGCCTCATCCCGGCGCTGATGTTCTGAATGTTTTATCACATGTTTTGTGTGGAACATCTGTGGTCAGGTCTCATGCAGTATTAGCACCATACCTCTTCTGCTGAGCAGGATGTTGCCACCTGTTAATCACCTTGTTTAGACTGTTGTGTTGAGAGCCCAGACACTCTTTTCATTCTTCCATTTTCTCTCTCTCTCTCTCTCTCCCTCCCTCCCTCCATCCTCCCCTGAACCCCGCTCTACTGGGGGCCCCTTCAACACACAGAGAGGGCCCCTTACTTCAAAGGCAAGAATGTGAGGCCTGCTACCATTATGCATGGCAGACCTAGTTATGTCAAGAGTACCCCCAATATAAAGTGTGTGTGTGTGTGTGTGTGTGTGTGTTTAAAACATGCCATTAGTGAACCAGGTACATTTTATGTTCAGTCCCACATCACTTATCATCCTGCACGTGCACACGCGCACACACACACACACACACACACACACACACACACACACACACACACACCACACACACACACACACACACACACACACACACACACACACACACACACACACACACACACACACACACGCTTTTAAACTTCAAAGACATTAGCGATAGCATTCCCATGGTGGTGTATGGCTCCCAGACAGACATGCCAACACCTGGATATACATACTGTTCCATTCCATTCTCTTGACCTGCATATGGGATGTGTCTGAATGTCACACTGACTCCAACCAACCTACCTTTATTCCTTCCTTCTTCCCCCCTCCTTTCCCTCCCTTCTTTCCTTCCTTCCTTCCTTGTTTCACCATGCAGTCTCCTATCTCCTAGACAACCCAGGTAGCATTAAAATGCATCTTTCTCTGTCTGTCTGTCTGTCTGTCTGTCTGTCTGTCTGTCTGTCTGTCTGTCTGTCGCTCGCTCGCTCGCTCGCTCTCTCTCGCTCTCTCTCTCTCTCTTCCCCACCCCCCCCCCCCCCGCTCCCCTATCATGTATCAGGAGCTCCGTTGGTTGTCACTCGCGGCTATGACAGGCGTCATTCCTATTGACTTGCCAGTGTCTTATCACCACCCTACCCCCCCCCCCCCCCACCCCTTCCCTCCCTGCAGCCTCCCTATCACTAGCTAGCTATCCTGTGTGTCTATCAGAGCTAACCAGGCCTGGCTGGCAGAGATAAACCCTGCCTCCAGGAGGTGAGAGGAGAGGGAAATGTACGCTGTACCAGGTCGAGACTATAACGTTTTTTTATTTAACTTTTTTTTAGTGGCATTACTGTTTCTTTATATCTCCTCTCATCTTTCTCTTCCTATCTCTCATAATTTTATCTCCTCATCTTTCTCTTCCTATCTCTCATAATTTTCTTCTTGCTTGTTTCATTCCTTTGGTTTCTCCGTACACATCCCCCCCCTTTCTTTTTTTTTATATCCTCACTTCATCTTTACTTAAGACGAGCCCTTTAATGTGTTTAAGGGGCTCTTAATGGTACATTATCCATGTTGACAAGGCAGTAGAAATTGGCCCTTCCTGAAAAGACCAGCACAGCATCCTTCTCAGAATGATCCATCAAGCACTTACTACACAAGCCAAGTAATACCAGAGAGACAATGGGACAATGTTAGCACTGCATGGACCTGCCTTCTATCATCACTTAGTGCCCCGTCGCATTGATTTCCTCACTCACATTTTCTTTTTTCTGCATACGCACATGTGCTGCACGTGCATTGCCCACACACACACACAAATGCACACACGTGCACGCAGCCCTTTTCCACTGGCAACCTTTAAAGCCAGCTAAATGCATGGCTCCCTTGTATTAACCCCTTTATTAGATTCACCCTCTCGTTTCCCAGGCAGAATAGCTCACATTGATTAAATTAGACAGACGTTGCCCGTGTATCCCACCCTCTGTCCGCCCATCCATCCGTTCATCCATCTATCCACTTTTCTATCCCCTCTTCCCTCTATACATTTCTCTCTCTCTCTTTCTTGCATATTTGTTTGTCATGCTTGGTTGTTTGCCTGTTTTTCTTTTGTTTCGTTTTGTGTGCTAGCTTGCTAGCTAGTTTTGGCTGTAGCTGAATTGACACTCCACTCAGCACCACCCCTCTCCCTCCTTCTCCCCCTGTTTTCACTCTTTCTCACTCTCACGCCTTTTTCCCCCAATGTTCACCCTCCATTTGCACTGTGTGTTAGAGGGAAAGAAATGTAAAGGAAGAAATATCGATTTTCTTAAATATTGTTATTGTGCTGCTGATTACTATAGTATAATAATAATGATAATAATATAAGTATTATTATTATAATAAACCATTCATAACGCACTTATGAAAACAATGCTACATAAAATGTTTTAAACATGACAGCATGTATAAAATATGAAGGGCAGTGAGAAATAAAAACATCAAGGGAATCAAACAATACATTTGACAATGACATACAGTAAATTATTACTTATTTATTAGCCAGTCCGCCAGATATAGATGAGACGGCTGTGTGTTGGAGAACAAAGGATGAAGTGAGAAAAATTGGAAGGGACAGATAGATATACCTTCATGCTTCTTCATGGTGGAAGCCTGTAGATGGGAAAACAAACAATTTCCCTTCTCTTCTCTGTATTCTGTCTTCATTTTCTTACCCGTTTACGGGTTTGTACTGTGTACATGTGCCTTTTCACACGCTCTGTGTGTGTGTGTGTGTGTGTGTGTGTGTGTGTGTCTGTGTGTATGCATGTCAGCTCTGCATTTTTCCTATTCCCGATATCTGCACTTAGAAACGTGTGTTTGTGTGCACATCAAGATTCGAGCCATCCGTGAATGAAATGTATCCTTTGTTTACTGGCCTATTATCCAGATAATAACATCCATATTTCCTCTGATCTCCTGTGCTTTATCACAGCCTTACAAGCTCTTTCTCTCTCTCTCCCCCCCTCTCCCTCTCACACGCACAAATGCGTGTGCACACGCGAGCACACACACACACGTACATACACACACACACAAAGAGAGAGACAGAAAGATAATAGGATTGTTGCCCCTGGTTTCTGTTTGTGAGATTGCAGCATAAATACATTTTGTGTGTGTGTGTGCGCGCGTGTGTGTATGTATGGCATCCACTAGTGTATGCTGTGCACACACCAATCAGTGTTTCTGTCAGTGTGTGTGTGTGTGGATGTGTTGTTGTTTTTTGGTGCATCTGTCATTGTGTGTGTGTGTGTGTGTGTGTGTGTGTGTGTGTGTGTGTGTGTGTGTGTGTGTGTGTGTGTGTGTGTGTGTGTATTTGGTATCATTGCCTTGCCACTGTAGGCTGAGTGTGGAGGGAGTGGACTCAGTCCAGTAATGGAGAGCTAATACTGGCCCCTGCCGATGCTCAGCGCTTTTCATTTGCTGCTGAGATGACTTTGGCTCAAAGCCATTCTGTCCCGACAATCTCCTATCTGTATCTGCATCATTACTTTCCATATCTGGGCAAATTATCTGCCATAGCTCACAAAAAGTGTGCGTGCATGCGTGTGTGTGCGTGTGTGTGTGCGTGTGCAGCGATACAAATGGTTGTATTTGTCTACAGGTGTTTGGGTTGATTAAGTTTCTATTGAAATTGAAAGACAATCTCCCACAGTTGTTCGCGGGTGCTCGGTGCGGTGAGCCAGTGTTACAGTATACACTGTATTTATCATTCTTTCATTTTCAGTAGCACTTTGCTGCAGCTCCAGCTACATAGACAAAGGTAGACTCATCCGTGCTAATGTAACTCTGATGGACACAGATGGACCCTTTACGGTGCATGCTACCATGCAGTCCTATATGTGATGAACATTATCTAGATAATTTGACAGGTCATTTTCCATACAGAACATCGTATTATTTTTTTCTTCTTTTCAAATGTGGGTCCGCGGACAAATACATATCAATGTAGAGGTCCTT
>NC_137612.1:4652398-4664898 GCF_963280865.1 Gymnoscopelus braueri | reverse complement strand
GAGAGAGAAACAGTATTGATGGTAATTCAGTCTAAAAATATTTACTTTGAACAGTGAATTGTGTGTGTGTGTGTGTGTGTGTGTGTGTGTGTGTGTGTGTGTGTGTGTGTGTGTGTGTGTGTGTGTGTGTGTGTGTGTGTGTGTGTGTGTGTGTGTGTGTGTGTGTGTGTGTGTGCGCACACATGTGGCTGTCTGTTTGTCATGTACTATACAGTATGTAAATGTGTGTCCGACAAGCTCACAGCTAAAAGATCTCTGACATTTATATGATTATCTTGGCATCATTGATGGAGACACGCATGCACACACTTTTCTGTTCAGACCTTGCAATGATATTACAGTTGCAAAATACAAAAAATAAGAATCTAAGTGAGAAGGGAATTGGGCTTTGTTGCTTTATATTAGCGGCTTTCTTAGCGCTGCAGGCTAACTTCATCTGTTTTGTTTTCCATTACCTCAGTGGGAAATAGAATGTCACTCACTAACATTAGCTTTTAGCATCACACAGAAGAAGAGGCAAAACCCATAAACAACATGCTCAATCATTTGTACTACCAGCTCACTATATCTCTCATTTGAAAAAAATGTGTCCTCCTTATCAAGTACTGTATTTAGCGGCATGAGTGATTGGTCTACTTTCATTTATACGTACATACATACGTATATAAATACGTATGTCCTTATATAAATACGTACGTACACACAGCAGTGCGTATTACAGAATACAGACCCTGTTAGACAGCCACGCAATAAAGCTCTTTGGGTTGAAAAAGCTCTGTTATTTGATTCACATAGCTGTTATGTTAGTACTGACACTTAGCCTTGTGTGTTCACACACACACACACACACACACACACACACACACACACACACACACACACACACACACACACACACACACACACACAGAAAGATAAAAGACACACACACAGAAAGATAAAAGACACACACACCCTAGTGCAGTGTGGGGTGCTGGTTAATTGCTAAAAGCATATGAATATTCATATCGTAGCGGTGTGGATAAGAGACTCAGGTTTAGTGTGACAGCTCACGGGAAACACATGAATAGGATTTAGAATACATGGATACAGCTGAGGGAAATTGCATATTTGATGTATTGAACACACACACACACACACACACACACACACACACGCACACGCACTCACACTGACAATGTTTTATACTTTACCCTTTGTTCATGTGATGGTACAAGGTTTCTCCATACAATTTATGTATGTAAATGTGTGTGTCTGTACAGGCACGCATGCACACATGCACTCCCTTTCTCTCTCTCACACACACACACACACACACACACACACACACACACACCCCCACACTCCCACACTCCCACACACACACACACACACACACACACACACACACACACACACACACACACACACACACACACACACACACACACACACACTATAGATATCTATGTAAGAGTGTGTGTGGGCTGTGCCTTTGTCTGCATTTCCATTCAATAAAGGTTTTCACTGAGATTTCTCTCTTCTAAATCTCACCAAGGCTGTCTCCTCCTCCAAGGACCCTCTAGCCACACACACTTGGCAGATTAGTTGGGTAGAGAGTAGAGACATGACCTGTGCTATAGATCATTGTTTGTTTGTTTGTCAAAATCAATCACAGGTCACAGCAGCACACTGTCAAAGTTTGTCCCTATGCAAAAAGACCAATTATTTCGTTACAAACATTGAAATCCACACACCAATATAATACTGTAGGATTTATTTGGTATTCTGATGTGTTTATTGATGTGTGGATTTCATTCATTTTCACTATAGCCTATGTTGAACCTTTGACCCAGCACCCAGCCTAGTAGGTCAGGGATGTTTGTGTCTTTTTTGCATTAATGTACACTACAGTATGTCCATCCACCTGTCTGTCCCACACCAATCTCATTAGCGATCACCATAGCAGCATGGCTATTATCCTTCAAGGCTGCCTTTTACTTACTTTGGTGCACTCGGTCAAAGCTCCCTTCCAGGCTGCTTATTAGAGATTGTTGGCGATTGAAGGCGATGTGCATTAGCTGCTCTTCTGCTGATACGATACGGCATGACTATCTGGCCTCCATCTCATTCCCATCGTCTCGTGTGTGAATGCAGCGGAGATGGAGCATTTATGCATTATGTGCTGTCTGGCGTGGCACTTGAACCCCACAGGATTCACAGTTACACGCACACACGCGCGCGCGCACACACACACACACACACACACACACACACACACACACACACACACACACACACACACACACACACACACACAGTTTTGAGCGCACCAAGATTTCCCGTATACTACGGTACCTCAACAGCTGAAATTTGAATGGACACTTGCATTTTCTGCACTTTTACCCAAGACGCATAAATACACTCACTGGCACAAATGCACACACACACACACACACACACACACACACACACACACACACATGGTGGCAGTGGTCATTGTTATGTAAATGTTAATAGACCAGGTGCAGCCATGTGAGGAGAGCAGCAGTACAGTGGTTAGATGGGAGGGGGAGGGAGGGGAGGCCGAGTATGTACAGTGCTCAATTACATGCATTCAGACCACTATAGCAGCCTCCTACATACACGGCACTGAGCGCACACACACACACACACACACACACACACACACACACACACACACACACACACACACACACACACACACACACACACACACACACACGTGTCAGTAATCACATATGCACATACAGTACTGCCATGCATGCAAATATTCACATTTGTGCACTCATCTGCTTATTCACAGTCAGCCCCTTTTTTTAATGCCTTCAGTGCAAGCCTCTCTCTCTCTCTCTCTCTCTCTCTCTCTCTCTCTCTCTCTATACACATATATATACACATATATATATACGTACGTATGTACATACGTATGTATATATATGCATGTTTCTCTCTCGTTCTCTCTCCAAGGCTGTCTCATAGTTTAGCTCTATCAGTCCCTTTCTGTGCCCCCCCCCCACACACACACACACACAGGCCTGTGTCTAAACCACTCCTCTCCGTTAGCCGTGCCAACACTAACACTAACTGACCTAAAGAATCCTCTCATGGCTCCCAATATTTCTCACATCTTGACTCTCATGATAATCTCGTACTCTACAGCTAACATTGTCTGACATCCTGTCGGCAAGCTTTATGGTCGCATTAGTCCAAATTAATTAATACATTATAGGTCTTACATAAGGTTGGTTTCCAAACGTAGACAGAGTTGTATGTATGGTGTTGAACACCCAGGCCAGGCATGTCACACCGTGGTGGAGACTAGACTGATGGGCACTGAGGGCATCCAGAGGACAATGACCAGCCCACCATGGCACTGTATATACGTGTGAGTGTGTTTCTCATATCATGACATATATATATGTTCTATTCTGTAGTTTTATTTGTGTAAGCATTATGACAGCCTGGCATTTTCAGGTTTTTCCACCTCCTATAATGTCTTCCAAGTTCATAGACAACAGAAAACCCTGACAACTGAATATATATGCATCGTGCCAGAATACTGGAATATTCAGTTCCACAGTCGTACCTTTGAGTAATTGATCTGAGGCGAAAACTCTTTTCGCTTCTCCCCCCTCTCGTACCCCCCTATACACTCTCTCTCTCTCTCTTTTTCTGTCAGTCTGTCGGTCTTTCCCTTTCTCTTTCTGTCGCTCTGTTTCTCTCTTTTTCTCTGTTGGTCTCTCTCTCCCTCTTTCTCTGTGGGTCTGTCACTACCTCTCTCTTAGACTCCTATCATCCGGTCAAGCTTTGAGGAATGCGTGTACAGTTATTAATTATCTCCTTCTCTCTGTCCTCTGATACGAGAGAGACAGACAGACAGACAGACAGACAGACAGCATGAAGCGTGGTGATGCTCTGAAAGTGGTAGCTATGTGGAGATACAACATGAGTTAATTCCTAATCTTATTACTATATCTCAGATCTCGCTTCCTTCCTCTCTGATTCTATCTCTCTGACTCTCTCTCTCTCTCTCTCCCTCTCTCCCTCTTTCCTCATACTTGCTTTTTTTTTTTTTTACCTCACTCCGTTTTTCTCTCTCACAGATTCTGACTTTCCTCTCTTTTGCTATTTGCATTCTTTCTGTTTCTATTTCTGTTTCTTCTTTCTTTCTAATTATGTGAGTGTGTGTGTGTGTGTGTGTGTGTGTGTGTGTGTGTGTGTGCGCGAGTGCGTGCGTGTGTGTGTGTGCGTGTGTGCACGCGTTCACGTCCAGAGAAGTGTGCTCAGACACTTGTCTGAGGCGTGATACCATCTGTCCTAATGGAAGTCTGGCTGTCACCAGATAGTTGTGTCTCTCTCTCTCTCTCTTTCACTCCCTTTTACTCTGCAGTCTTCTCCCAGAGGATGGAGTGATGGAGCAGACTGATAGGGTTAGGGGGAGAGATGGAGAGATGGATAGTGAGGTTAATGGTTTCCTTCTCTCCCTCCTCCAATCACTCTCCCAATCAGGCGTTCAATCAGTCTTCCAGTGGCTTGGATGGTGAAAGCCTGGGTGAGACTGATTGACGTGGAATGAGGGCAGTAAAAAAAAAACAACAGCCCTGTTGCGGCCCTCGAGGGCCTCTGTGAGTGGTGTGTGAGTGGTGTAATCTCTTGTGCACGTGCAGTGTCGCGACTTACGCTGAAAACCTGCATAATGGATATAGTGCCCATAGAGTTAAACATAATAGAGAGGGAACCGTAAATCCCTGCCCCATTCACTTGTATTAAGGGTTGCTCACCTAGCCTGGGACCAGACCAATCTGCGAGTGCAAAAAAAAAATTGCACTCTGCGATCTGGGTCTGGCACTGCTCCATAGAGAATCCATTTCCTGCTCCAGAAGACGTGGGGGACCAATCAGGGCCCAGTATTCGAATATGGGAGACTGTAATTGGTAGTTGGTTGTAGGTCTAACCAATTGCGTCCAGAGCCATTGTTTTGATCCCACCCCTTGGGGAAAAAAACGTCCTCATGGAAGCACCAGACTCATATCCACACAGTGATATAGTCTGGCTACGCCAGGCTATTGCTCACCCAGGGCGTATTACTCCCTTTTCACCCCTTCTTCCGGGTTGGGAAAGTTTGACGGGGCGGGGCCTATTTGGGGCCCTCTGCGCGTCGTCTCGCATGCGCAGTAGTGTCACCTCCGTGCGCAACCCTGTGCGCGGCAAGCTCGTGAGTCGAGCCCATTGGTCGAAACCGCTTTTGCTCGTTCATGTGTCTGGCCCTAGCTCTAATAAGCTGCAGTACCTATGATCGGCCACCATAATAATAATAATAATAATAGCTTGAATTTATATAGCGCCTTCCATAAACCCAAGGACACATCAAAGCAATGAACAACTAACAGACAAATGAACAAACAAACAACAAACAACTATATGCCATAAGCCTGAGAGAATAGGTGTCTTTTCAAGGCAGCTTTAAAAGAGTCCAGTGTTGGAGCGTGGCGAATCCCATGTCCATTGCTGCTCTCTTCTCCCTCTCGGTTCTGGGGGCTTGATAGTGCCACGGCGCGGGGGAATCCTTTTTTACGTTTACAATGACTCACAAATCGTCAGGCTTAGTTGACAAAGAGTGGTCAGCAGAAACACATTTTAGTTAGTTTCTCGTGGCAAACTTTCTTTCCCCCCCCCCCCCCCGCACACACACTGTCCACAACAACAACGTTTCTCCGAGAAAATAAACCAAAGCGTCATTCGTCGTCCTTTTTCATCTTCCTCTCTCTCTCTCTCTCCGTCTCTCTCTCTTCCCTCTGTATCTATCTATCTATCGCTCTATCGCTCTCCTTTCAGTTTGGTTGGTGGTGCAGTACTTGGCAGTGCTAATGGAAATGCCAGCTGTGCTGGCTGCTTGTTGCGTGGCGCCTCAGTCCTCACCAAGTCCATTTACTAAAGTGACAGAGTCATTTACCAGGCAGCCAGCCTCTCCCATCCACACTTAATTAGAAGACCCCTAGGCCTGTCTACCTGGCCGGCCGCACTCACCTCATTCCCTCTCTCTCATCTCTCTTCCTGCGTTCCAACTCCGTCTGTTCCCCGTGTTTTGTTGTTTTTCTCTTTTGATGCCTATCGTTATTTATCTCCGTCTTTCGGTTATCCAGTTTTTCGGTTTGCCATCCCTATACTTTTGTCTTTTTTCCTCCCCAACTTCTCTCCACTTTCCCCCTCTCTCTCTCTCTCTCTCTCGCAGACTCTTTTCATTTCTATCTGTCTACCTGTGTTTCCAGGTGAAGGGATAGGCTGGGTGTGAACCCACAGACAGAGAGCCATGATTATCTGGCTGCAGTGTTCGATTGGACCGTGTCAGCAGAAGTAATGGGAGTGTAGAGTTCATTTGATGAGAACGGTGATGAAGAGGAATGAGACGCCCGTGTCTTCTATTCTTCTCTCACCCCGTTTTTTTTCTTTCCTCCACTCTGCTGTTACTTTTTCTCTTTGTTCAGAGTCTCGGCTTCTGTTTTCAATTTAGTGTTTGTTTTTCTCTTTCTCCCTCCTCCACCATTCCCACATTCAACTTTGTTTTCTCATCTCTCTGCTGTGTAGCTCTGTCTGTCTACCCCTCTCTCTGTCTACTTCTCTCTCTGTCTGTCTGTCTGTCTGTCTCTCTCTCTCTCTCTCCCCCGTCTACCTCTCTCTCTCTGTCTGTCTGTGTCTCTCTCGCTGTAAAGCTATCCTTCCTTCCGGATGCTGTACTGATTGGCCTGCTCTCTGCCAGGATGGTTGTGTAGTAAAGCAGCCCTCTCCGTTTTCAGCCACGATTCAGTTGCAACAGGAATGGAAAGTAAAGGAAGCAAACTAATCATCCGCTCTCCGTCTAACATTCGCACGTGCAGCCCGCCTAATGCAGACCGTGCACTATACGCACACGCATGGGCGCACGGACACACACACACACACACACACACACACACACACACACACACACACACACACACACACACACACACACACACACACACACACACACACAGAGGTGCGCTTGCATACACGTGGTAGACCCAACTTGAACACCGGCCATTCATCCGCCAGGTCCATAGGGCAGTGTGTGCAGGAATCCAGGCAGTGTCTACCTGCCAAAGAAGCCTTTCAAAGCCCGCTATCAAAGACCCTATTGTGGTCCCACTGTACACACACACACACACACACACACACACACACACACACACACACACACTCACTGAGGAAGGCCACCTACTGATAGAATGCAATATGATGACCAGGGGTGGGGTGTTGTTATGGTGGTCTCCAGGCGGAAGGGTATTTGAGATGATATCACTGTCGGCCTTGACCTTACAATGTCTTGACTGACACTACACCCCCCTAACACACACAGACCTTAAAACCCCACACAATACACAAATACGTCCTTGCCAAGTGTCTCACCGCTTTTATCAGAGTTGAGAGTAGAAGATGAAGAGAGTGAGCCCGGAACGAGGGGAGGGGGGGCAGGAAGAAGACAAGGAAAGCTGATCAGGATGAAGAGAGAAGCCGCACACAGAGAGCAAAACCCATGCCAGAGCCAGAGAAAGATAAAGATGGAAAGGAATAGAAGGAGAGAAAGAGACAGACAGACGACAACAGCAGCAACCATTACCTCTCTCTGGTGTACAAAGTAATTCACTAAAACTGACCTCCATCAAACCATTTCCTTTGACCACAGTAGACGGATAAGTCAATAATATCTAAAGCGTGTTGGCTATTTTGTGTTTGAACTTCACTCCACAAGTTGTGAAGTCTAAATGATGACTTCTGACGGATCACAGTACCAAGGTTTTTTTTTCCTGAGTGCAGTGTATGTTTTAAATTGTTTTAACCCATTAAGACCTGGAACTGTGTCATTTTTAGATTTGAGCTAAAAAGCATTATTTTACACTTTGAGCTATTCAAAAATAGTAGATATACAAGCTCATAGCGCGGCACCGAGTGCCACGCTACGAGCTTGTAGATCTGCTATTTTTGAAAAATCGTGAAAAATGTGCGCAAATCTTTGAATATATATATTTTTAAAGCGTACATTTTTAACTCAAATCTTTGCTTCTGGGGGTCCCTGGAACAAAATATTTTGATGGGGGTCCGCGGCCAAATACATATCATTTTGGGGGTCCTGGACATGAAAAAGATTGAGCACCACTGATATAGAAACATACGTTTTTCAGAAAACTGTTGAGATTTAGGAGACATGTAGAATCGGCTTCAGGTCTCAATGGGTTAAGTATGTATGCTGGAAATGCCAGCAGCACAAACGAGGTGCTGAGCATGCACACATTCCTCACTGTACGTTCACGTCTGCTGTTTTAAATTTGGTTGAAATGTTTTGAACTCTGGTCATTTTGGAGGATGCACGTTTTTCCTTTTTTTTTTTGCTTTTTCTGACTGACAGGAAATGGGGGGGGGGGAGAGAGAGAGATGGGGAGTGACACGCTGCAAAGGTCGTCGGGATCGAGATTCGAACCCGCAACACGCTGTCAGGCATTATAGGTGCCCGGACGGCTACGCCAGCCGTCTGGGCCTGGATGAGCGTTTTAGAAGAGAAGAGAAAACAAACGCTTTGGTGGCTCTGCTCGTTGCTCCCCACCATTATGTATTTTACACTACTCCATCTTTTCTCCTGCCACCCCCCCCCCCCCCCCCCCCATACACACCCCTTCGTCCCTCCCTCTCTGTATCTCCCTTCCTCTCAGTACCAGGGAGTGTTCGGGGGTTGTTTGCCTCTCTTCTTATCTCCAATCAGTCAACACATTGAGCCGCTAGCTCGCTATTGATCTCGTAAAGCCCCTACAATCCAGTCAATGCACACACGCTAACCCAGCTTTGATACCCCCCCCACCACCAAACCCCCCCCCCCCCCCCCTCCTCCTCCTCCTCCAAGCTGGTTAGCGGTGCGCAGTGGTGGAAAAAGTACTCAAATTCTTTACTTAAGTAAAAGTACCAATACTGCAATATAAACATACTCTGTTACAAGTAAAAGTCCGGAATAAAAAAATTACTTGAGTAAAAGTACAAAAGTATTGGCATCAAAATGTACTTAAAGTACCAAAAGTAAAAGTACTAAATATTTGAAAATAGCCGATCTACAAGCTCACAACGCGTCGCGATGCGACGCGTTGTGAGCTTGTAGATCGGCTATTTTCAAATAGCCTACGTATAAAATAGGGCTAAAGTGGTTAATGTATGTTTTATTATATCATAGTTTATATCTGAAAAGTAACTAGTAACTAAAGTTTTCAAGTAAATGTAGTGGAGTAAAAGTACAATATTTGCCTCTGAGATGTAGTGGAGTAGAAGTAAAAGTATTGGAAATTGGAAATACTCAAGTAAAGTACAAATACCTCAGAATTGTACTTAAGTACAGTACTTAAGTAAATGTACTTAGTTACTTTACACCACTGGCGGTGCGTTGGCGATGCTGGGCGTCTTGCACTCGCACACGAGAGCAGCGTGTCGGCACGAGGCTAATGGGTTAGCTTGAAGCGCTATAGGCGTAAAGAGGGGTTTGTATCACTGACTGCGCTGATGTAGTCTTTCTCTATCTATCTCTCTCTCTCTCTCTCTCTGCATCTGTCCCTCTCAGTGTCTGTTTCCCTCTCTCCATGCATATTTCTCTCTTTCAGTTGCATAACCCTTCTTCTCGTTCTCATTAACCCTTTAAGACCGGGGGACGCATCTGTGTAACCACTTTATCCATATTTTATACTTTTGGCTATTCAAAAATAGCAGATCTACAAGCTCATAGCGCGGCACCGAGTGCCGCGCTATGAGCTTGTATATCTGCTATTTTTTTTTAAATCGTGTTTTTTTTGTGCAAATCTTTGAATATATATCTATAAAGCAATTGTTTTTTACTCAAATCTTTGCTTCTGGGGGTCCCTGGAATTTTTTTTTTTGAGATGGGGGTCCGCAGCCAAATACATATCGTTGTGGGGCTCCTTGACACTGACATTGATATTATAGCAACATAATTGTTTCAGAAAACTGTTTTAAACTGATTTAGAAGACATTTGTAGAATCCCCAGAAGCAATAACATTTTAGCTAGAAATGCTCGCTTTAAATATATATATATTCAAAGATTTGCACACATTTTTTCACGATTTAAAAAAAATAGCAGATCTACAAGCTCATATCGCGGCACTCGGTGCCGCGATATGAGCTTGTATATCTGCTATTTTTGAATAGCCCAACGAAATCTAAAAATGACACACAGATGCGTTCTCAGGTCTTAAAGAGTTAACGTTCTTTTATTGTTATTCTCACACACTTTGCCACTCATCCATTCATCTTATCTGTCATGTACACTTCTTTTCTGTCTTTGTCTCCCTCCCTCTGCCTCCTTCATCATTCCAGGGCGTTGTGGGTAACTATATGTAGCGAGGTATTGATCGTTAGGCGTGCCGGCGGTTCGATGCCAGCACAGATTAAACCACAGCTGATAGAAGATGAGGGCCGTTTATTGAAATGGAGCCGCATGGCGTGTGGCCAAACGCCAGCTCACAGAGGGAGAGAGATGGAGGTATGATGGCAGGATGATGAAGGGTAATAACCTTCCATGCCCGTCCCCTTCATTCTCCATCCCCTGCTGTGAACAGCTGGTTGGACAAACTCGTTCCAGGGGAGCTTTCGGCTATACTGAAGTCTCCTCCAGGACTCTTATGTTGTTCATCTGCATCATAGCGAGCTAGTTTATACTTAAAGGTAGTGTAAGTGATTTGCAAAGTTTCAAATAATTGCAAAATGGGTCTATGTTCTGATAGTGCTCGTTACTATAGAGTGTCCTGTCCGTATAAAGAGTCTCCATGTCTCTCCAGCTCTTTATAAAACAGAAAATGTATTTTGTAGTTTTTTTGTTTTTTTTTGTAGTTTCATTTCCAATTTTATCCAACCAGGACAGAGAACTCAATCAGGATATAGATTAAACAAGTGAAATTGGAAGTGATGACACTAAGAAATGAGCAGACAAAATTTTAACTGGAACACAATACAAATTAAGCTTAAAAATGGGTACTTTCTCCTGATTGGCTGAGATTTTGACACCTACCGAAAAATGTATTTTCTGTTTATTAAAGAGCTGGAGAGACAGGGAGACATCTGTTACTGAACAAACACTCTATAGCAATGATTACTATCAGAATATAGTATTTTAACCTTTTAACAAAATACTTTTTGTTTTAACCAAAAAATATCACTTACCCTACCTTTAAGACCATGTCGGCTGCCAAAGATCAGTTAATTTCATTTTGCTACAAAGTATAAATTAGCCTTGAGGCTTGAATTAGCTTTATACACTTATGCCCTCAAACCAAACACTGACTGTGTCACGTGTAGTTACAAAACAATGATATTAGTAGTGCAGCAGACCACAAGTGAATTGTTAACCAAAACTTGTCCCTAACTTGTACTCCAAGTGCCCCATGAGAGTGGAAGTAGTCAATGGGAACACATCTCTTATTAGCCAGGCCTGTCCCCCCCATTTCTCCACTATTGAACCTCCCCTTCCTATTAAAAATAAGCCTCAACAAGGCCTGTCCTTTTATGTCTTTAGATTTAACAGCCAATGAAACGCAGTGCTGAAAGCTTTACGGATACCATGGGTTCTGGAGGGGTGACCGTCACAGAGCCCGTTAGCTGGACATTTAACCCTTTAAGGCCGGGAAGGAAACGCATGCGTGTCATTTTAAGATTTCTTTGGCTATTCTAAAATAGCAGATCTACAAGCTCATAGCGCGGCACCGAGTGCCGCGCTATGAGCTTGTAGATCTGCTATTTTTTAAAAAATCATGGATTTTTTTTTGCAAATCTTTGAATATATATATTTTTTCAAGCTAACATTTTTAACTCAAATCTTTGCTTCTGGGGGATTCTACAAATGTCTTCTAAATCCTAACAAAAATTTGCAGAAAAAAGTTGTTGTAGCTATAATATCAGTGGTTTTGATGTCAAGGACCACAAAATTATATGTATTTGGCTGGGGACCCCTATCTCAAAATATGTTGTTCCAGGGACCCCCCCAGAATCAAAGATTTGAGTAAAAACTTGCTTAAAAACAACATTATGTATTCAAAGATTGGCAAACATTTTCACGATTTTTCAAAAAATAGCAGATCTACGAGCTCATAGCGCGGCACTCGGTGCCGCGCTATGAGCTTGTAGATCTGCTATTTTTGAATAGCCAAAGAAATCTAAAAATGACAAAATGCGTTCCCGGTCTTAAAGGGTTAAAGGCAGGTGGTGACCTACTGTAAAAACACGGTGTGGACAGCTGGAAAGTTGACGGTAGAGAGGAGACGCTGTGGCATGGTGGCGTGTTTTCGGGTGCAGTTGAACGAGAGGGAGACAGAGAGAGAGAGAGAGAGAGAGAGAGAATTGAGTTACAGCACTGAGTTGTATTGTGAATAAGGAGATGGCAGCCTTGGTTTATAAGGTCATTTAAAGGAGTAATGTGGCGCGCTGACGGGAATGG
>NC_137612.1:4624898-4642398 GCF_963280865.1 Gymnoscopelus braueri | reverse complement strand
ACCAAGTATAACCAGGCTTGACACCCGCTGTTGGGGAATAAGTGCACAGGTGACGCAGGAGTAAAAACAAACTTTGTGAGTAGGCCTACGTTTGTTCCTTTGTTCGCTTGTCTTTGTGCTAATAATCTCTTTTCTCTGGGTGCAGGTGACAAACGGACGGTGAAGCTTCATCTCAAGTCCAATGAGACGAAGAAAAAGTTTGCCAGCGTCGACTTTGTGTTCTACAACTGCAGCGTCCACCAGTCGTAAGTTGAACCTGTTTGTTCTTTTTATGTGCGCTTCTGGGAAAGCCAGAGAGAGACCCTCTTTTGTTCCCTCTTTGCCCCTTTTCTTTTGAGTGATGGTCTCACTGTCCAGTTCCCCCCTGGGCGGTCTCATGTTACTGTCCGCAAGAGATACAGTTAGGATACGGGGGAGATGCACGTGCGTGTGCGCGCACAAACGGACACACAGTTCCACCCCTGTCCGACCTCCACTGGAGGTCTTGTGTTACTGACGGAGTGAAAAATCGAATGTGCTGTATATGAGAAACGATTGGGATATGAGATGGTAATTCTACTCTTATTATCATAACCCGATGTACACCCTAATGATGCTGCTATGATTAATTAATTACATAAGATGGTATGCCTCAAAGCCTCCCAGACATTCTCGGCTTATTCGGAAAAGAAAGTAAAAGTTTCTTTTGGATATACTATGCCGATGCCTGTTGGGAACGATGCCTGTCGGGAATATCTGAGAATGTCTGTTGTACTCGTTGTCAGAGTACTTAGTACTTACTTCTCAAACTCTTTTGTGCCAAGGACCCCCAAATTGATATGTATTTGGCCGCGGAGTCGCGGACCCCCACAGTTAAAAATGTTTGCTTTAGAAAATATGTGTATTCAAAGATTGGCACAAATCTTCACGCTTTTTCAAAAATAGCAGATCTACAAGCTCATGCCACGCTATGAGCTTGTAGATCTGCTATTTTTTGAATAGCCAAAGAAATCTTAAAATGACACAGATGCGTTCCCGGCCTTAATGGATTAATGAGCGCCATCCGCTCCGCCCTCAGCTATGCTTTCAGTCACTGTTTGTTTGCTGCCGTCTCCTCGTCCACCTCCTTCTGAAAATCTTTGACACCCATGAAGCCACGCCCTTAGATCAACTCTACCCCAGGCGTCAGGCGCCCCGTTGGGCAAGAGCCGCCTCCAGCCCCACCCCCCACCCCCCACCCTAAATCCATCCATGGCTGATCCAGCGTAGGTTGAGACGTCTGCCAGGGTATTAGCCCTGGGGCAGCAGATGGCTAGGAGGCCCCTGGGGTACCACAGGGCTCCATCTTCACTCCCCTCTGGCTGTTAGATGAGCCTCCTTGGAGGATTGTTTGCACGCACGCACGCACGCACGCACACACGCACGCACGCACGCACGCACGCACGCACACACACACACACACACACACACACACACACACCCACACACACACCCGCACACACACGCACACAGACAGACACCTCTCTACGCTTTGTCACTTACAGCTCGTTGAATCCCTGAATATCTCGGACACCTAATCCGTTACTGTGACCTCTACCCTGGACCCCCTCTTAGCAGCCCTCGTACACAAATCCCCCGCCGCAACAACACTGATTAGCTCAGCTGGTTAAGGGCGTGGTGGTTTACAGTGTCAGTTCACGGTTAATTCATCTCCCTCAAGGACCGTCTCCGACATCGCGGTGCCGTTTTACTCTTTTGAGAAACATCTCACATTAGTTCCTTTGACACAAATAGATGTACAGTATCTAAAGATAGAAATGGATGGGCTAACAATAGGTGTGACCTTACGAGTATACTATATGGTGTGTACAGTATATATATTTTTACATGCAAAACCAAATTCAGAACATTCATGGATGTTTAATAAAACATGCCTGGACGAACTTCTAACGGTGCATGCGCGGGATGAACACATTCTGAGAAGCTGGCGCTGCGACCTGGTGTATGTTAAATGTTGGGTATCATCTACAGTATATTTATAGTGTTATGCATGAATCTGTGTGGATGAGTTAGCGTTAGCTACATCTCGGTACTGGTGTTTATTAAACTAAACCATATAGTTAGTGTTTGTAGTGGTCATACATAACGTTATATTATGCTGGGAGTCATAACAAATAAACTAAATTATATTAAAGTGCCTAACATTAAACCTAAAGTACCTATACCTTATTTGCAACAAGTGGAGCATTTGAATAGCACACCACTGATCATGATCTTTTGCTACCTGCTCGATAATGAAATAGGTTTTGTGTGGGTGAATTACGGTTGTTTATTAAACCAAAGCATTGTTGATTATAAGGACTGCAATGAAAATGGCAAAAAAACAGACCTTCCAGCTCATCAACATTTGAAAAACATTACACTTACAGTACTGCTTTAGGAACTAACCTACAATTAAATATTTAGTTAAACTGTTACCATGCATTTGATATACATACAGTATGAAATAGGATTTTAGTCTTCTGCTAAACCCATACAGGCATGACATTTGTACCCCCAAAACATTGTCTTAATTGACCACTTCACCATGTTCAACTTTATGTTCATATAATTGGTCCTCACTAATGCTCATTATACCATTTCTGTCTACTCACTCTTTCCCAGAGGTGGTTTGTGGACAGTTCAGAAATCATTTTGTCATTTTGTCCATTATTGCAAAACAGCTGTTGTTGATTGTGACTCGTCCCGGCTTTGTATTTAACACGCCTACTTTTTGTTTTGTGATCATACCTGACCAAGACCCACACGGGTCCAAACGTTGTTACTTTGTATCTAAATTTCTAGTGGGAGCTACAGACCAGTGTGCGAACAATGTCTTAAAACTGCATTTCAGTGTACTAACATTCCAGGAAGAGAGAGGCTGTAGTTTCTTTTAACTTGAACTCCCCATTGATGATGTCATCGGTAGGCCCGCCTCTGAGACACAGATTGCGTTGACGGAAATGGTGGCATCTTTTGATGAGTATTAGTGAGGACCATTTATATGAACATGAGGTTGAAAGTGGTGAATGGCCACACCACTACGCCATGGGCTTCAATGTGTTTGTGCTTGTTTATTCTGGATGGATAGATGAATAGAGAGAATAGAGAGATAGTTACACGGTATGTAGAGAGAGAGGCAGAGTGTGTCCTTCCAAAGTTCCACAATAAACCAAACTGCTTGGCAGCGTTGAAGACAAAGCCCTCTGATGAACTCTGATCAAATCCCATCCATGGCGGTCTCCAGATGATGTAATGGGACAGCATTTAATGAAGTTATGGATGTTGCGTCTTTGCCAGGGACTCAAAGGAGTTGATGGCGGAGACTGAGAGAGACAAAGAGAGAGAGAGCTGGCACTCATGCCTGGGTGCCCGCTGCACCCCCTGGGCGTCAGCGTGTGGCGTCTGACGAGACCAGACTGCTAATGTTGTTTTGGCGTGATGACTCGGCCCACATGGCCGTGCGTGAAGCACGTCCGTCTCCAGACTGCCTGATCGTTGTTTAAAGTCATGAGATTTCCTCTAACGGGCTGAGATGCAAAGGACTGCTGCCGATTACATGATGATGCGAGCACAGAGACAAATAGCCCTCTGTTAGAGTGCTATTAGCACACCCACTGTACCTGCTTGAAGTTTTGCACATATTTTGTATTGTTAAATGACCCAAAAGAGTCCATTTGGGTCCATTTGACAGTAGCAATGTGGATCCGTAACCATAAGGGTCCGTTTAGATCCGTTTTTTCACCCTGAGGTAAATTAATTTTACTGTTTACACTCTACATAGCCGACACCATGCACCACCCCCACCCCTCTCTCCCCAAAACACACATCCCCCTCCCATCTTATTTACTCAACTGATTATGTCATGGCCCTTCCCTTTTAGAAAATGCCATACATTTGCATAGCAGTATTAATCTAATTAGAAATCCCACTGTTTCAGTTTAAGGGTTGCAGAGATTGGAATAGAAAATCACCCACGGCCATGATTGCCTCTTAATTAAATATTTCCATACGCTTTTTCTCATTCCATGGTCCCCCATTTATTAAAGATGGGTGGATATAACTGGCAATGAACTCGAGTTAAAATGTCTATATAAGGCAATATGAAGCACCTTTTCTCACCGTTTGTTAAATCGTCTCAGACGATGATGGTATTCAGTTTTTTTGGTATATTGAACATCCTTAAAGACTAATTTAATTTGCTATAGACAGAGGGTAAAAAAAAGTATTCAATTAAACCTTGGTCATACATGGAGGGACAGAATTTTTAGTAGATATGAAAGTGAGATGCATTGGTAGTAACATCAACAAGCATGATGACGATTAATATGCAGCTAGTTATCACATAACATTATCATTACAGGCACACTTTGCCAATTTTGAACCTAAATCCTATTGTTCTGTTGTGAGGAGATCTTATGCCAAAAAATATGTATGTATTCTGTAATAGAATACGAAAAATGTATATCAAAAATATATTTTGCGTGTACCAGTGCACACATTAAAGGTGAAACACAATGCACATACTTCATAGGATCATACAGTATTATGCTTGTAATAAAGGAGCGCTATTTAAATGATTCATCTCCACTTCAATTTTAATGGAGGTACAGTATATGCTGTATGTATCGGAGTGACTCAGAGCCTCTGCCTGAAGACCAAAAGCCTAATTACACACACACACACACACACACACACACACACACACACACACACACACACACACACACACACACACACACACACACACACACACACACAGTGTGTCAAATACACAGAACTTCCATAAAGAATATAGAAGAGTAAGAGAGAGGAGAAAATCACATCCATTGTGCCATGGCAAGAAAAGGTACCAAAGCTAGTGTAGCTCGATTAGCATCTGAATACCAACGGATTAAATTAGCATTATGAGCGTAGCCATACGCGGAGCGTGTCTGCAGCCCACAAGGGGTTTTGAGAATCCAAGGCCCATGGGGAGTGTCAGGAAGGAAGAAGAGGGAACTACTAGGGGGTCCAGAGAGAAAGGAGCCCACCCCTGGAGAGTAGAAATAGAAACGCTGAACGTCCCCAAATGGCCTTGGGTGGGTGGCGGCGCTTCTTGAAACGGTTAGCATCAAGGCTAAAAGGGAGATTTTGATGTCCTAGGGAGGCACATGACAGGGGGTCCTTATTTATTCCCAGGAACTAAGAGGGGGGTTGTTAGGGGGTTGTCATAAGGGGCCTCTGGCTGGTCTTAGATGACCACCCGCTAACCCGTCATGTGATGTATTCATCTAAGCGACTACCCTTTTTTTCAGGGGAGTCATAAGAAGCATTGAAAAGTAGGGGTGGCAGCATGCTGATATTTTGCTCGTTATATCAAAGTCACCAGTACACTAACAAGGTTGACTGGACATTAATAAAAGATCAAAGTCAGATAAAAATAGGGATTATCAAGGATTACATGCACGCGTGTACGCAGACTGGCACTTATGCATGAACTATCAAGTGTGTATTGTACAGTTCTCTCGTTGCCGCTGTGATAAATTGCTGTTGTACTGTATTTTGATGAGCAGCGATCTATTGCATGGCCCCCCAAAAAGGACTCATTGTTATTCAAAGAGGCGAGAGTTGAAAATAACAAAGGCTAACAAGATGCACAGCGAGCCGCTTGGCTAACTCAACCCAGTGTTCGTTTGTCTCGCATTGATAACTTGCCACTCTACTCTTTTGTTCACTCGGAAAGAGGTCTGTCTCGTATACTGTCTTTACAACAGATTGGAAACAAAACGCTCAGCGCTGCTGTTGCGGGTACGTTACACCATGCTAACCTAGTCTAGCCTAATCACTCTCTCTCTCTCCATTTGTTGGCAACATTGACAAATCTCCCAC
This sequence comes from Gymnoscopelus braueri, assembly GCF_963280865.1. Lineage (NCBI taxonomy): Eukaryota > Metazoa > Chordata > Actinopteri > Myctophiformes > Myctophidae > Gymnoscopelus > Gymnoscopelus braueri. The sequence continues at coordinate 4,636,509 of NC_137612.1, read as the reverse complement.
TTGCTCTTGTGTGGGATTAAGAGGCCCGTTATTTCCTTAGCCGACCTATCCTTCATTCTAAATGGACAGCTTCTCTCAGCACAATGCTAAATTGGTCAATTAAAGCAGCGGTGGGATTGAATTAAGCTCCAGCCTCTGATCTCCCCGAAAAAGGAGGGGTCTGGCCTGGAAACGATCGCTTAAAGAGCGCACCCAACAAACGAGCAAGCCCTAATTGATCCAAATGAATCTACGTCAGGTTTGATGGAGTTGCGCATGGCCCCCATCTCAGAGCTCAAGAGTTAAAGCCCTCATTTTTCATGTGGATAAGAGGAAGGGGAGCTGCCATTCTACATGGGTTAAAATATATAATATCCATTCAGACAGATGTGTGAATTTATTCCTGCCAGATGTTGTTGAATACAAATCAGCCAGCGAGAGTCTTGACTTGCGCCTCCATTTTTCCTGGATCTAGACTCATTTATTTCTAAACAAACAACAAAATGCTCAATAAAGGTTATCGACACATGTTTAGCACAAAGATGCTCTAATGATTTTTTTTAAGGAAATAATTAGCGTATTTGTAAACTAATCACGGATATTATGACTAAGAGAGGGTTGGCTTGTCATGGAGTCAGCAGTGTTTGATGAAACTTAAGTTCAATTTATTTTTATTATTGATTTATCTGTTGATATTGATTGATTCATCAATGCACAGTAAAATTATTCATTTAACTCAGAGTGAGACCTGTAAGGGTCCATTTATGTCCATTTGTACACTCTTGGCTTATTTTTACTTTGAGTATTTTACTGCGCAATTAATTTAGAAAAGAAAGATTGTAAAATGACTAAATTAGGTAATAAAGTACAGAATCAATGATGGTAAATGCTCATCTATCTGAGCAACTTGAAATTGTCTCCCTGGCAACCATTAGACAGGACACACACACACACACACACACACACACACACACACACACACACACACACACACACACACACACACACACACACACACACACACACACACACACACACACACACACACACACTGCTAGCATCCAACTGCCAACCCATTGTTACCTCTCTCTGCCAAGAGACGCCTACACAGAGTCCCAGGCTATACCCACCCCCCCCCGCCCCCCCACCCCCTCTTGGCTCCCTATCTCCCCCTCTCTCCCACGATACCTGGCGTCTCCACCTCTCCCAGGGAAATCCACCTGCTTTTGATCTCTCAGTCTCTGTCTCTCTCTGCTGTCTCCCTTCTCTTTCTTATGCCCCCCCTCCCTCCATCCCCCTCATCTCTCCACACCTCTCAGAGGCTGGGCTAAAAGCAGGTGAATTTAAAATGGCGCAGCGCCTTTAGCTGCACGGATGAAAGAGAGCTTTAGACAAAGAACAGCGGAGGGCTTTTTAAAAAGAGACGGCAGGGACTGAAAGGGGATAGAGAGAGAGAGAGAGAGAGAGGGGGAGGGAAAGAAAGGTTAAGTCTGACTGGATGAAGAGAGCTACAGTAGATGGTAGACGTATAGAAACGTGGCTCTATGCAGCGTATACGGCCGGTGACTGAATAGATGTGAGTGATAGCCGGCGACAAGGGAAAACAGAGTGATGGATGAGAGGAAGGAGAGAGAGAGAGAGAGAGAGAGAGAGAGAGAGAGAGAGAGAGAGAGAGAAAGAGAGAGAGGGAGAGGGAGAGGGAGAGAGAGAGAGAGAGACAGAGCGAGAGAGAGAGAGAGAGAGGGGTGAAGGCAGTTTGACAGAGAGAGCAAGGGGGATGGGGGGATGAAAGGTGGGGGGGAGAAGTAGAAGGGCAGGAGACAGGATGGTAAAGATGTATTGATGTATTGAAGAGATAGAGAGATGACTTAAAGAAGGCTGAACTAACAAGATGTCAGGTGACTTGGAGAAGGTAGAGACGGTGAAATGGAATTTAAATGGAGACACAGGGAAAATGGCCATAACATACCAAAAAAAAGAAAGGTGGCAGTTTGACAGTCGAACCAGGATTCTGCTGAACACACAACAAGAGAGGATCTCATTGAGATGGAAACGTTCTGGAAATGCTACACATCAAGAGTGAAGCAGAAAACCATCCCTGTCTGTGTCATTGTACAGCATACCCAGCACTTTAACATTGTACAGCATACACAAAACTTTAACATTGTACAGCATACCCAGCACTTTAACATTGTACAGCATACCCAGCACTATAACATTGTACAGCATACCCAACACTTTAACATTGTACAGCATACCCAGCACTATAACATTGTACAGCATACCCAACACTTTAACATTGTACAGCATACCCAACACTTTAACATTGTACAGCATACCCAACACTTTAACATTGTACAGCATACCCAGCACTATAACATTGTACAGCATACCCAGCACTTTAACATTGTACAGCATACCCAACACTTTAACATTGTACAGCATACCCAGCACTTTAACATTGTACAGCATACCCAACACTATAACATTGTACAGCATACCCAGCACTATAACATTGTACAGCATACCCAACACTTTAACATTGTACAGCATACCCAACACTATAACATTGTACAGCATACCCAGCACTATAACATTGTACAGCATACCCAGCACTTTAACATTGTACAGCATACCCAACACTTTAACATTGTACAGCATACCCAACACTTTAACATTGTACAGCATACCCAGCACTTTAACATTGTACAGCATACCCAACACTTTAACATTGTACAGCATACCCAACACGAAAAAAAAATGTCACCAAAACACTTTATTCTTTGTCGCAGCAGACCTACAAGCCGCGTTGTGGTCTTGTATGTCTCCTATTGTCAACGCGCGACACTGTTGTGGTGTGATGGCGTTTTAATCGGGTTTTAAGTGTCAGGAAATGATGTCACTCTTCATTTCTGTCTCTTTCAGGTGCCTGTCGTGTGTGAATGGTTCATTCCCGTGCCACTGGTGTAAGTACCGCCACATGTGTACCCAGAACGCCAACGACTGCTCATTCCAGGAGGGACGCGTCAACGTCTCTGAGGTGAGTGTCGCGCTACTTCCTGTTCCCCTCTCTGCACATGTATCCGTCTCCCTTCCCACTCCCACGCGTCCTTCTGTCTGCTTCAATCTTCTTGCCCGAAAACCGCTACGTATTCCTTCAGGCACTTGAAGGACAGCGCTTGGCTTTGCTCACAGAAGATGCTTATGAATCCTGACAGTGATGGCTAAAGTGAGAAAGGGCCAAATAGATTAGCATAAATTAATATTTTTAGCGAGGGATTTTCAATCTCTTACTCGTATAAACAGTCTGTAGTCGTGTAATAACAAATGTATTTACGCACGCAGTCACACACACACACACACACACACACACACACACACACACACACACACACACACACACAGTGGTGGAAAGTAACTAAGTACATTTACTTAAGTACTGTACTTAAGTACAATTTTGAGGTATTTGTACTTTACTTGAGTATTTCCAATTTTCAGTACTTTTACTTCTACTCCACTACATCTCAGAGGCAAATATTGTACTTTTACTCCACTACAATTATTTGAAAACTTTAGTTACTATTCAGATATAAACTATGATATTATGAAACGTACATTAACCACTTTAGCCCTATTTTATACATAGGCTATTTGAAAATAGCAGATCTACAAGCTCACAACGCGTCGCAATGCGACGCGTTGTGAGCTTGTAGATCTGCTATTTTCAAACATTTTAGTACTTTTACTTTTGGTACTTTAAGTACATTTTGATGCCAATACTTTGGTACTTTTACTCAAGTACATTTTAAATTCCGGACTTTTACTTGTAATAGAGTACTTCTACATTGCAGTATTGATGCTTTTACTTAAGTAAAACATTTGAGTACTTTTTCCACCATTGCACACACACACACACACACACTCTCTCCTATAGCTTTTTTGGATTTACTATGGTCTGCTGTGCTGTTTGTGTTTGTATCTGTGTTAGGGGCTCATGGCACAGCCTGGGTTCTGGGCAGTCATAATTCTCGTCTTGGCCCATAAGGCCATAAGCAGGAAAACACTGCCTTGTTCCAACACAGCCAAATGCTACATTAGCATAAAAGCTAATATCAATCGAGCCATGGCCATGGCTTGAACGGGTGATGTGAGGAATCACAAGTGGGACTCAATGTGTTTGTCAATCGCCACAGAGGACATGGAGGCACAGATGCACACACACACACACACACACACACACACACACACACACACACACACACACACACACACACACACACACACACACACACACACACACACACACACACACACACACACACACACACACACAATGCATTCATGTGTATTACAAATGCACACAATACATCGAAAGGCATAATTATCTTCTCAAAAGGTTTTTCAATATAAATCCACTGTGCTCTCTTCATGGCAGTAATGTTTGTGGTTTATCAAACAGTCTGATGTCTCCCTACATTAGTGGTCCAGCCCTCATTGTTATCTCTGTGCTGATTAAAGTGCCCTGGTTAGCTGACCAGGATCACGGCCCCCTATATTAATTGTTCGGCCTTTATCCAATTATACTCCTCTTATCGTAGCCCTCATCTGTGCGGAAACTGTAGCTAGCACACTAACATCGCTGTCCACAACCACACACTGGGCCCAGCCTTCACGCCTCATGGAGCTAACACTAGCAGATTAGCGCTCCCATCTGTAAGACATGGGGAAAGCGCTGGCTAGTGTGAATTGTATAAACAAGGAAAGCCTGCAGTGATGGAAAGAGATTGAACAATGCAGAGGGTGAGAAAAACATGATGAAACGGGCAATAAATCTATAAACAGACTTCCCGTGTTATACAGTGGTGTTGTTTAAGGCATTTGTGAAAGCCTATTTGTAATTCTTTACAAAACTATTTCAAATGTTGGGGCACAGATAATAACTTTGGTCAAAAAAGCAGACAAGTCTGAGTATCTTATTTCATGAGAACACTATCTTCAGGGCTAATTTAAACAACTTAAACCCTTTATACTTAGTTGACCGGTGTCCCCCCAGGGCTCTACTACTGTAGGTCCACAAGTATTTAAATGTACATAATGATTATGGTACGTTACGTTCTGCAGGTGCATGGCACCAAAATATCAAAGACCAACAAGTCTGACAAAGAGAGAGAGAGAGAGAGAGATGGATGGACAGAGTGCACCAGAGAATGGAAGAAAGAGGAGAGAGAAAGAGAATAGACAAGGCTGTGTTGACAGTGGCCTGTGGACAGAGAGACCGTCACCTCATCTGCCCATAGAAGCCACCAGCCACATGCTCTGTTGGAGAATCCATCATCTGCACTGACACACACACACACACACACACACACACACACACACACACACACACACACACACACACACACACACACACACACACACACACACACACACACACACACGTGCGCTCATTCATCATCCTTCTCTGGGTTGCCACATCCATTAGTTGTGCTCTCAGTGCCCCAACAAGTCCAGCTCATCCTGTAGGCTGGACTCATCTCTCCTCTTTCCATCTATCTCTCCTCTTTTCTCCTCTGCTCACCCCATCCCTTGCTGCTTTCAAATTCTTGCGTGCCATTCTCTCCATTCATCTCTCCTGACCTTTCTGTGTGTGTGTGTGTGTGTGTGTGTGTGTGTGTGTGTGTGCGAGCGCATGTGTTTGCATGTGTACTGCACATGCTTGTGTGTGTGAGTAAGTAACGATAATCTAACTTTTGAGAGCGTAAAATGAAACCAAATGGACCCTTACAGGTCCATTTGGTTTTATTTTACGCTCTCAAGAGTTAAAGATCTACAAGGGTCCATTTGGTTACCAACTCTGCATATTTTAGCTGGGGACCACCTGGAACCCCCTCAAGGACCACTGGTGGTCCCCGGACCACTGGTTGAGAACCACTGTCCTATACCTATAGCAATACCGAGCCAATTGTAGATAGTTATTTACACATCCCCCACTCTGTCTTGTCTTTCTGTCCATCGCTGTCTCCATCCCCCTCTTAATTTCTCCCCTCCTCTTCTGTCCTTCAAGTGTTCTGCTGTCATCTCCTCAAGTATCTGCCTCTCGTTGCTATGACAACCATGCAGGCTGGTGTGTGTTGCCGAAAAGGACTTTTCCTCTCTCTCTCTCTTTGAGCAGCGCTAACTCATCCATCTGTGCTGTGTTTGAAAGGGTTTAGATGATTGTCTAAAAAAAATACACATAAAAGTGAGGCTAGCAAAAACAATCCAACTAAATCTTCTTTTAAATGTGAAAACGTATTGAAAGTGAGAGAAAAATATGAGTGATAAGATAAACCTTGATCCCCATAGGGAAATGCTAGTGTCATAGTAGCAACAGCAGTAAAGATAAAATAGAAAAAAATATTTAAAATAAACAGACTTAAGGTCCTTACACACCGGCGAATATGCGAATATACGCAAAATTCGGACTCGTTCCGAATAATTAAAAGACGCTTTTTCGCTTTGCGAAACTGATGTGGAAGCTTGCATTGACTTTATAAGGTTTTTTAAAAAAAAACGTATTTATTCGCATGAAGAATTCGTCCCGGTGTGTAAGGACCTTAAGTCTGACACTATACTGTACATATGCACTGGGTCTGACTATGTTAACAAACATATGTACAGTACATTATATCAGTAAATATAACTAAGTATAAATGTACAATATATCTCCAGTGAATGTATGCATGAATATACTGTACATGGATATACAGTATGTACAGTCTGTCAACAGTGAATCTGAATATATTGAGTAGATACAGTCTATCAACAATCAACGTAAGAATGTATAAATGAAAGTAAGTCTCACAGCAGTTATCTTTAACAGGCATCTGTCAGGGTTCTGGACTGTACATCACAGTAGTCCATGTGCAAGTCAGATCACACCATGACAGGCCTAAAGGGTGACATTATTGTTTTTGTGCAGGCTCTCAACATGCCGGTACAGGAAGAGTTGGAATGGGGAAGAGAGCGTAGAGAAGAAAGGAACTCCGAACAAGTCAAATAACAGGAAGGCACAGTCAACGTTCCCCAGAGACGAGCAGGAGTCAGTAATCCCAGAGAACAGAACACACAGTGCAGGTCTTACATTCTCATATGGGGGTCAGGCTTCGTTGTGGAGCCTGATGGCCACTGGCACAAAGGACTGTCCATGTCGCTTTGTAGTGCTATGGGGGGGGGCAGGGGGGGGGGGGTCTGAGTGAATGTGCTCCTCATCCCCGCTAGCTCCTCATAGAGGGGATGGGAGTAGTCTCATGTAGCCAGACTACTATTCCACTATCTCCGAATGCTACGTAGTCTGGAACTACACCTCCCGAAATCCGAGAGAGGAAGCTGGCAAAATATATTTGAAAATATCTTTTCATTTAATTTTTTAATTTCCATTTCTGCTTTGCATCAAGCTATATATGCTTAGATGATTTTGATTTATAATGGGATACATTTGCGCGACTGTAGAGACGAAACGGAAGTGGGGAGCAGGCTTCACAGCCGCTTTATATTTTAATCATGATCAGAGCTTCCGAGTCCCAGACTGTATGACCGGAAACGTTTGAAAATTGTGGGAGGCAACAGTCTGGCCACGTGAGACTAGGATGGGAGGGGTTCACCATGATAGCATCCAGCTTTCTCCTCACCCGGTGTTGCTCACTAGCACATCTGACTGGTTCATTTACAAGTCACATTATGCTAAACTCAACACAGATTGACAGCGTGACAAACAAATGCTCCAATTAAGGGCGACTGTGCAGCAAATTGCAGGAGAAGAGAAAGGGCTATGTCTCTAGAAAAAGGTGAAACGGAGGAGATAAAGAAGAGGTGGACAATCTGAGCGGTGAGAAGAGGAGTTGTGTAACTTGTAGAAAAGAAACATTCCTTTCTTCAGACCGTCTTACCTCTGAAGCTGTTTTCTCACTTTTTGATGAGCATTGGTGGTTAATTGGTTAAGCTCTGTTAAGACCCACTGAACATATTGTTGTTGTAGCATAATGTTGTTGTGAGGCATAATCTCACTCCAGCAACCAAGGTTATAGTCAGCAGGACTGAGTTGTGGGACCTGCAGTTCTCTCACTTCCCTTTTCAAGCTACTGTACGTACCGTTGTCATATACATTTTTCCTCTATCTTCAAACTTGAGAACACACCAATTGTGCTGCCTATAAACATTAAAGCTTACCGCCCTCAAAGATTTGGAATGTCGGACCAAGTCAACAACCATGCTTTGATCGAGGCAGAACACGGTGATAAACTTGCCAGCTACACCACAGTACCATTTCAGAAGAACGATATTGTGTCTTATACCTATAGCAGTGCCGAGCTAGCCTGACACTAGAATTTTCATTTCGTTTCCCTCCATTATTCAGTCTGAAAGCCCTCTCAGTGCAGCCGTTTTCTGAGATGGGGGCGTGGCCAAAGTCGGATTCTTTGGCGATTTGTTCATACTGGATTATCCCGATCCCGATTGGGTCGTTTAGATGTGCAAACGAGAAAACTCCGCCTTCTACAGCGTCATCAGACCCTGAATGCGAGGCTAGCGATTTCAGGGGCTGTAGGCTAGTGCCGAGCCACTTTTCAAGCTACGTACCGCTATCATATTAATTTCCCTCCATCTTTCTCTCTCTCTTCTTCCACATCTCCATCTTGTCAGTTGCTCCATCTCTCGTCTAGCACCATCCATGCTGTGGAACGTGTTGCCTTATGTGATGAATGTTTTACTTGTGTTAAATTCAACACTTTTCCTTTCCACTGCCCCATAGCGTGTTCTCCAGATGGATGCACATGCAGGGTTAAAAAAAAGTGTCATCTTCCCTTCCTCTCCTCTCTCTCACTCTTCCCTGGTTACCTTTTACAGTAACTACTTGTGATGCTGATGAACTTAACATCCACTTGTTAATGGAACGTGCTTAAATGCTGGATGTGTGAATGCATAAAATAGACTTTGGCAGCCAAGTAACTAAACATGTCTTTACATAGGCCTGTTCTATGTTCCAGTGAGCACACACGTTTAGGCCAGACACCCACACATACTGTAAGCACATTATGCTAAGTATGAAGTCGGTGTACAGTATGTATGCCATTGTGTCCTCAGAGGTTGCATCTAGAGGACTCAGCCAAGCAAAATAGAACGTACACACACGCGCACACACACACACACACACACACACACACACACACACACACACACACACACACACACACACACACACACACACACACACACACACACACACACACACACACACACACACACACACACACACACACACACACACACACACACACACACGCATGCACACACACACACGCATGCACACACACACACACAGTCACACACACACACACACACACACTCACACACACACACACACACACACACACACACACTCACACACTCACACACACACACACACACACACACACACACACACACACACTCACACACTCACACACACACACATACTCTCTCCAGCGAGGGGCTTCCCCTCTGGTGATCGTAGGCCAAGGCCACGATGGGGGGTGTGTGTGTGTGTGTGTGAGTGTGTGTGTGTGTGTGAGACGTGTGTGTGTGGGGGGTATGTGCACGAGTGTCGCTGGTTCTTATCAGAGGAAAGCACAACAAGCAGCGGCATAAGGGCCAGAGGGCTTTGGGGGGGGGGGGGGGGGGATGATGAGTACCACCCAGTATTTCTCTCTCCCTCCGAGGCTCTGTCTGTGAGGAATATCTCTTTTTTTTCACTCCTCCTCTGTCTTCCCTTCTTTTCAGTTTTGGCATGTCCTTCTCCTCACTTTTCAAACTGAAAACAATTACGCTTCATTTATACTCTGCCGTACGATGGTATCACGCGCCGAAAATAGCTGCTCTACAAGCAACGCGCGATGCAACGTATTGTGAGCTTGCAGATCGGCTATTTCTGGCATGCAACACCAGTAAGCGACAAAGTATAAATCTGGCTTAACTAAATATAATGTTTCAACCCATCAACAACTTATTTTCTGTTTCCTGGATAACAAATAATAAAGCCTTTGTTTTGTTATTGTAGCTTGGCTAGCTAGCTATATTTTTGGTAAATGACCTTGTGGACTTCTTTCTCCCTGACCCCATCCCAAAATGAAGTAAAGTTATGTTAAACTGGTGGATCATGGCTAATGTAATTGGCCTACACTAACTGTAACATTATGTGAACCAACAAACACCGACCGGATGTGTCCAAGTCTTGTCTCCTAGCAACGTGAGAGCACGTGGATGCATAGAACCACTGCTACCTCTCTCTTCGCCCCTCATGCCCCCATTCTACGTATATATATCTATCAAGCAGCTTCCTCCCACCATCTCCTCTCGCTCTCTTCTCCTCTATTGCTTTCCTCCTCTCTCCATCTATATTTGTCTGTGCTCCCACTCACTGTAGCTCTGCCTCTCTCTCTCTCTCTCTCTCTCTCTCTCTCTCTCTCTCTCTCTCTCTCTCTCTCTGTCATATCTACCGTACCTCCATGTCCAATATCGCATATGTTAGAGAGGTTTTCCTCCCAGCATCTCGTCGACGTGTCCTTGAGCAAGACACTGAACCTCTAATAGCTGCTCACTGTTCCTACAATCGGATGGGTTCAGTGCAGATGACAGATTCCATTGATGTGCAAAATGTAAGGGGCCCAAGCGTTCCTTTATTCCTACAGTACTTAGTTTAAGACACACATACCATGTGTTATTCTATCACTTTATCTTCCTGATGTCCATTTTTTATTACCTCCTTCTTTTATGTTTTTTCGGTCCTGTTTTCCTACCGTCGTTTGGTGCCGGTGGCTCCGTCCTCATGTCATGATGTTCTATGTTTACTACCTGTCACACATTGTCTTATGTCCCATTTCCATTTTTGTTGTTTTTGTTTTATTCCCTATTTCAATCTGTCACCCGTTGCCCATCTCCTAACCCATGTTTCTCTCTCTCTCTCGTACTCTCCGCAGCACACACAGGCGTGCACACACACACACACACACACACACACACACACACACACACACACACACACACACACACACACACACACACAGACTCACACACTCACACACTCACACATTCCTGCCTTTCATTAAGAGGAGACATGCCTGAACCATGTTTAATAAAATATAAACCATGTTGGGAAGAGAAGACATGACATGGCAGGGTTAGACAGAGAGAGAGAGCAGGAGAGAGCGAGAGAGAGAGAGAGAGAGAGAGAAGGGGTTAACATCACCCCTCCCCCTGCTTAGCCTCTCAGGGGGGAATCCCCCATAATGCATTTCTACTTCTAACGCCCCGCATGCCTCACGGAGGACGACCGAAGACGGGCCGAGGCGCATTAATTGAAAGCAGATGTAAAGAGAGTGTTCGAGAAAAAAGAGAGGGAAAAACAAAGAGAGAAAGAAAGAGAAAAGAGGGGGAAAAAAGGAGGAAATGGCAAAGAGAGAATAACAGGGGGGCTCTGGGCAGTAACATGCGGGCAGATTACATTCACGGAGTGACGCAATTTATTTTCCAAATGTTCTCCGTTGAGAGAGAGAGAGGGAGAGAGGAAGTGGAGGCGACAGGGTGAAGTAACCACAGGTTCTGGGTTCCAGATGGA
>NC_137612.1:4603045-4624698 GCF_963280865.1 Gymnoscopelus braueri | reverse complement strand
TCCCAGCCGGACCGTGACCCAGATCCCAGCCCTGCATTGTTAACCCTTGGTTTGGTAGCAGCACACCACCATCCACCACCAGCAGCCACACTAACCACTTCTGAACACTCAATCCCCCCCCCCCCACCCTACCACACACACACACACACACACACACACACACACACACACACTCAGAGTTAACTTTCTCTGGAAACTTCTCAGTGGAGACTTGTCCAAGAGGCAATAATCGCGTTTCCACCTTCAGGGAAATCAATTGCAGAGTGTATCAGGTGTGTGAGCGTAGTCTCTCTCCACACTCTAATTGCTTAATAGGGATCTGTGTGTGTGCGTGTGCGTCTGTGCGCGTGTGTGCTTGTGTGAAGGAGAGAGAATACGGGCATCGTCGCATTTTGGAAGATGTAACACAGCCTGTCTGTCATGTTACTTCTGTGTGTGCGTGTTCACACTAATTTACTTCAGGGAGAAAATGGGAGTACAAAATGGGGAGTGGTTTTGGATTCTTATCACTGGATGCTGTGCAAACATGCACCAACACACATGTTAACACACAAGCTGGCTTTTACACACATACAGTACCTTGCTATACCATGCCTCTGTCTGTCTGTCTGTCTGTCTTTCTCTCTCTGTCTCTCGCTTTCTCCTATCCCTGTCTGTCTCTCTTTCTTTCTCCGTCTCTCGCTCTCTCCTATCTCTGTTTGTCTCTCTTTCTCTCTCTGTCTCTCGCTCTCTCCTATCTCTGTCTGTCTCTCTCTCAATATCTTTCTCGCTTCCCTTCTGAGATCATACTATTTTTAGTCCCAACGTCCCACAGCATCTTCTCCTCTCTCTCCTCTGTCCTTCCCCCTCTTTTCTGCTGACATGATACGGCACGCCTCAAGCATCGCTCACTTAAAAGACTCTCTCTCCCCGTTGCATGCATGAAAGCCCCACTACCTGGCAACCTGCATCAATTCCAACAACAGAAGGCAGGAAAGGATTGGACACTTAACCCATTAAGACCTGAGGCCGCTTCTAAACATTTTCTAAATCCTAACAGTTTTTCTGAAAAAAATGTAAAAAGAAAATTTTCACGATTTTTCAAAAATAGCAGATCTACAAGCTCGTAGCGCGGCACTCGGTGCCGCGCTATGAGCTTGTATATCTGCTATTTTTGAATAGCCAAAGAAATCTAAAGTGACACAGATGCGTTCCAGGTATTAATGAGTTAAAAGACTTCTTGCTTTGGCCATATTATTTTGGCATAAGGCTGAAGTTTCAAATAAAATGCAAATGCAAATCCCTCAGTGCAAATTTGAAGGACATTCTAGACCCATTTCTTGCCTGATTGGTCAAAAAGCATGTGCGCCGTGATGACATTGAGAACACGTGATCTTGCAGGCAGTCTGTTGAGCTCAACATAATGTATAGGCCAGTGATTACCAACCTGTGGGCCGTGAGGATATTTCAAGTGGGCCCCCATGAATTGGCAAGACACTTACGATTTTATTGATAATAAAAAAGCATTAAAATAAAAAAGAATGATCAAAAAGGTCATGATATTTTTCCTTTAAAGCCTTGAGAAATGTGACGCTGAAACTTAAACTAGGAACCTAAAGTATAGTTTCACTGATCCAAGCTAGAACACAATCGATTGATTGATTAAAATAAACTTTTGCACGTGGCCCAACACTTTCAAGATTTGCAATTGGGCCCCGATCCAGAAAGGAAGGGAACCACTGCTGTAGGCCTATAGGGTGGAAGTCGTGTTTGGGGTCACTTGTGTCGTATATTATGAAGCATAAACTGCAGGTTAGCAGGCTTGTAGTTGTTATAAGAAGTGGAGGAGAAGAGACAGAGACGGACGTCAGGGTTTCCAGGTTCTAGAATCTCCAGTGTGTTTATTCAGCATCAAACAGCAAACAGCATAACAGAGAGCCAGGGCAGAGCCCTGACTCCACACAGCCTTACGTCGTGTGACAGTCCTAGTCTAATCATTTTAGAGACACTGTTTTTATACACTGTAGGTAGGTGACATTACAATAACAGGTGGGTGGGAGAGAATCCCCCCACCAGCTGTTAACCAACTTCTTTGATCATTCGTTGACACGATTTGCAAGTGACTGGAGGAAGGGAGTGAAGTCTCTCAGTTTAACAATAGAAGCGCCCTTCACACCTAGCCAGGCTAGGCTGTCTCCTAAACAACAGGTCACTGAATGGCCCAAAGGTGCAGACAGTCTGTCTACACATTATTATCCTGACTTTAGATTTGTACATTATGTTATGAGGGTTTTACTTGCATACTGTTCAGATACCACACTTGAACGTGGGGGTACGTTTCTTTCTTCATCATGTGATCCTCTGACATGCAGGCGGGGTCCACTAGCAGGATGAGACCGTTACAGCAAAGAATGCTTCAGGCTGGAGAGAGCCTTAATGAAGACCTAATGTGAAAATGGCACACTCATGCATGCCAACACACACATACACAGATTACACACACACGTGCACATGCAGATGGAACACGGTGACATGATAGATGCACATGGCCGTGTGTGCGTGCGTGCATTCATGTGTGTGTGTGTGTGTGTGTGTGTGTGTGTGTGTGTGTGTGTGTGTGTGCGTGTGTGTCAGTCACAGGTCCCAGTGGTTTAATTATTCAGGCTGTATTAAATCTTCATTTCCATGGCCCTCACAGTCAGCCTGCCTAATGGAGAATACAGATGAATATTGCATCCTCGGTTACCCCTAGTGTGTGTGAGAGAGATTGAGAGAGATATAAAGGTGAAGATAAATGCATAGTCACTGAGACAAAAAGAGATGGGGGGGGGGGGTAGCTCAGCCAGTTGCACAGGCCTTTATGCTCGAGGTTGAAGGGACCTGAGTTCTTTAAAAAAAACAAATTTGAGTAGCCAATCACTTTTTACCCCCTTTTTCTCCCCAATTTAGTCGTTATGCCAATTAACTCCTCCCCCACACACATCTCTGTGTTGTCACTGCTGTCCTATCCTACTGACTCACCTGCCTGTGAGGAGTCCCCACCGGGAGGAAGTAGGGCCTTCGTCCTACTCATCCCGCCCAACACGCCCTGATGACGGGTGCCGCCCCAGCCTGTAGGAGTACAGTACGTGCAGTGACAATTATCCCCCTCCCCCGAACACGGGCCAATTGGGTTTGTATTAGCCTCGATCTCCAGGCTTTTATTGTTTAGTTTTGCTAGAAAATAAAAGCCTGGACCAGCGCGTCGGCGTACCCGGTATGAGGAAGTGTTCATTTCCCCAACCAACCAGAGTGCAGTGGGCGTCGCTCGTAATGTTGTGTTAACGGGGCGGGGGTTGACGGACAGATCGGTGAACCAATGGGATCAGGCGCAGTCTCTCTGCGCCTCTATACACCCGCCCCTCTATACACGAAATCAGGAGCGTTGGTGCAGCCTAGGTTTGTATAGATGCCCGACAAAGCCCAGCTGCACCACTGGGGATTCGAACCAACAACCACCGTGGTGGTGAGCAGGGACTTCACTACTGCACCACCCTAGTGCCTCGAGTTCTAATCCAACTCCTGTCATATATTGCATATCTCTCCTATCTTTGCCCTTTGTTTTATGTCTCTTTGCACTCTGACCAAAAAACAAGATGGATTAGTTAAAAAAAATCACACCCTGTGTGAAGTGGGCGGTGTCTTGCTAGCTAATCACAATACTGAATGGAGTCAACCAATCATGTACAAAAGATAAATACATTTATTGAAACACTCTTTATGATGGACGAAACCATAACTTGAAAAAAACCAAATTTTGGTTTTTTTCAAGTTATGGTTTCTTATATAGGGCTATGCACATGTGTCATGTGACACTGGCCAATCACAGTCCTGAATAGACTGTGATTGGCCAATCACAGCGCAGGATAATTGTACAAATTTCCTGGGCCCAGATCACAGCGCAGGAAAATGTACATTTTTCCAAATCTCACTTATAGGGGCGGTTTCACCGCCCAAAAATCAACTGAGAAAGAGATTCCATGCATGCGAGTTAGGACTCAAAAAGCGTACCGTCTTTTCTCATCTTTTAATGCCAGCTAGCTCTCTCTGTCACCTCAAGCATTTCACATTGTTCTCTATGCACCACCACTAGTCATCTCCAAAATATCACATCAATATTGAGGTATTCGGTCAGTTACAGTATTTCACTGCAATGTATTTTTTTACTGATGCCACAATGCCACACACAGGTTTTCCTAGAAACCCTAGATGGTCAGTGGTCCATGTGATACACAACCCAAACAGAGAAGTAGCGTGTTCAGCAGGGTGGGATCGATTGTGGCACAGCAGCAATTTTTATCCAGTTTCTGTGCCGTTTCTCGAGGGACCCCTCAGTAAAATGCAAAGTAGCTTTTGCTGGAGGCACTCACCATTGCAAATTATGCAATTGTGTTTGTGTTGGGGGGGGGGAGGGGTAAGACTTGGGTGCCCGTCTACAAATGGCTAAAGATAAATTGGGCCGGTGTGGAAATTGGGATTGGAAATGCAAACGGTATTGAGCATAAATATCACACGCTAAACATGAGCATGGGTCGTGCTCTAATCCACTGGAGTCTTCTCGTGACATTGAAATATGGCACTGTCTGCAGAGACACCCATAGGCAGCAGATAACGGAGCATATCTACCTCAAATCAAGGTTTGCCTCTGAAAAGCTGAAATGCAGGCGGTTCGATTGGTGTTGCCATATCTGGGTTAGAAAGATAGCTGGATGCCAGGCATGCTCTCCCTCTCATCTCGCTCCCCTCCCTGGCATGAGCATCCATAAGGAAGAAAGGCCCCGTGACTCAAATAACAAAATATTCATATGTTCTTCCATTTGACTGTTTCATGGTCCATGTCTTGGGGAGGTTCGCTATAGCCTCCATGTATGTGAAGGATAATATAGTAGAAGATCAAATTGCCATGCCTGGTTGGTATATCAAAGCGTGCGCATGCGTGCATGTAGTGTATATGCATTTATATATGTGCTATAAAGCAGCCAAGCCACAAGTCTTTGAAAATATTCATGTCACAGCACACTGGCATCTTTCTATAATTCAAACTCTCTCGCTATATGCCTCTCACTCTTCTCTCTCTCTCTCTCTCTCTCTCTCTCTCTCTCTCTCTCTCTCTCTCTCTCTGTCTCTCCTTCCCTCCATCTCTTCCTCTCTGCATCACCACTTCCCCAGAACATGAAGGGAGGTGGGGGGAACATTCTCGCAGTCCCTTTCAAGGTTCAAAGTCCCTTTCTTTCCCTTTGTTTCCATTGTACCACTTTCCCACACTCCTCTGCATGTTCCTGCCTTATTAAGTTGTTCTCTCTCTCTCTCTCTCTTTGCTCTCTCTCTCTCTCTCTCTCAATCTCTTCTGCTCTGCTATAAGTGGTGTCTGGTTGGTCACAGAACACTGTCCTGTCTTCTGCCTGCCTGCTAATGAGCATGGCTCAAATGCTTTCACATGTGTGCACGTGCGCGCACACACGAGCGTGCTTGCATATACAGTACCACACCCTGAAGTAATTTCTTCACCTAGATTTTCACTCATATTCGTACATGCACGTGGAGCGCACTTCAGCAAGTCCCCATGCCCATTATGTCCACTGTGTGATCAGCTAATACCCAAAACAACCTGCTTTAATGCATGGTCTCTCTCTCTCTCACACACACACACACACACACACACACACACACACACACACACACACACACACACACACACACACACACACACACACACACACACACACACACACACAAATTCAGTAATTTAACTCAGAATGTTGCCCTGTATCAAGGTCCTACTCACAAAATATATTACACCCATAAAGTGTTGTAGCTGAGTGAAAATTTCCCTTGTTTTGCATCTGATGTGGCAATACGTAAATGGTGGCTTTGCACCAAGAACACTATAGGTAGAACAATGGCAGAGAGAAGGAGAAACCTCAAGCTAGAGGTGCAAGCAAGAAATGTACATGAACCAAGCACCTCTGCCTGTGAATTTTGAAGAGATTGCCCAACTCCTCTATGTCGAACAGCAAAAAACAAACGTCTGCACAGGAAAAATATGCTTCCAAATTTAAAGGGTCTAAAAACTGAAGTGAAAGCCGTGGGTCAAGAGCTAGTCTGTGGCTTGAACAGAAACATCTCCGGCTTGAGATCCCCTAAAACCCCGATTTTATGGCTGAGAATCAGCCTGTGCCAGAGGTATTTTGAGGAGGGGCTTGCCAGAGTGCCACTTCCGTCCAAACCTCTTGAAGGCAAAATAGAGAGGAAAGGCAAAACTGTAAACCCAGGATTTGGGAAAGGCGGAAAAGGGTATAAATAATACAGTGCATGTACAATACTGTACTTATCTTTTCTTTCAAGCTTTTAGTTAGGCTTAAAGTGTGTGGTTATCTTATGCATATTACCCAATTTAAATACATTCAAATAGCACAATAGTAGAGATGCTACTTGCTTGGTAGCTCAGTTAGGATTGCATTTCACCTTTTGAGGGTGCTTAATTGTTGTCTTATTTGTGCAGGTTTGTGCGGCCATAAAAGCCACACAATCCTTTTTGTGAATTCACCCCTCAGAGAGTTAAATGAACTCTGAGGATTTTACTCCATTGCCTACAATAGAGACAGCTTCTTTATTCCATGGTGAAGCACCTTTTTTCTGGCTACTGTTCTGAAGCAAGAACTACACACACATACTGCATATGGGCATTTACGTTAATTGTCCAGCCTGCTGTGCTCCTTTTAAACAACATTGCTTGTAAAATCAAACGCTCACACTTAGTTTATTAGTTTATTCTTTTCCAGTCGTTCACAGATACATTTTTTCGTACAAACATACTGAATTCATCAAAACAGATTTTTTTTCCTTGAAAAAAAAGGTATAGACTGAAGCCTAAGCTTATTAAGTCTACCCTTTTGTTTACACTCTCTCTCACAATCTCTCTGACGTGCGCGCGTCACACACACACACACACACACACACACACACACACACACACACACACACACACACACACACACACACACACACACACACACACACACACACACACGCACGCAGGGAAATGTTGTTCCCACTTTGTCAGCATGGCGTTATTGGTACCCTATCCCTCCACTAATGCTGGCCAGCTTCTGTGTTTTGATACTGTGATACCACACATAAGACGACACCCGATCCACATGCAGCATGTGTGAACTGGATATCACTGTGGACCACAATGTGAGAATATAGTTGTCAGGCCTCGCTTTGGGAGCAAAACCCTTTGTGCATTTAACCTAGATTTGACACGAGCGTGTTGTCTCTGGGTTCGAGGGCCGCTGTAATTTAAACCAAGCCATTGTCAGTCAGGTAGGGATGGCTTCAGCAACATGTCTAGTTCACACAAAGATAGATGCCACTATTCGTTACGAAGGTTTGGTAGGAACAGTCCCATCCCCTCTGGAGCCAGCCGTATCAGAATGCATGCCCTGCAGAGTAAGGTCCATGTGAACAACTTGTTGTCCTGTTACCTTGGAACAGATCCTTGTCCTGTTACCTTAGAACAGATCCTTGTCCTCTTATAGCACTCAAATTCCTCCTTCATCCTCACCCTGTTGTTGTTGTTGTTGGATATAATATAATGTTCATACTTACCGTACCTCTGACCTTGCACACTCACTGTAAGTCACGCTGAGTAAGAACATCTGATAAATTGTTAGGATTGTAAATTGTAAAATAGCATCCATTACACATGGATCTGTTCATGTGTAATATATTACAGAAATGAGATGAAATGGCTCTCCACTGGTTACTCACGCAGTTGATAGATATCGTAAGTGGCCATTTATATATATAATATGGTGTATATGGTCCAAAATGATATATTTGGACTATAGATCATGGTCCAAACCCTGATATACGGTTTGGACAAAACCATATATATTTTTTATATTTTACACATAGGCTATTGTACATTGAGTTACTACCGTAACAAGGCACAGGAGGTGACATCTTTAGTTAACGGCCACTTAAAGGCCTCTTTGGTCCCAATGTGAGACCCATGCTGTACAACCCTGAGTGTTAATGTAACTCTGAGAGTGTGTTCAAATGGACCCGAGGGCCATGTAGACAGGCGGCGGGGTGGGGGGGGGGGGTTCAGTACACTCCATGTAGTCCTTTGTCAGGTCCCTCACACACACACACACACACACACACACACACACACACACACACACACACACACACACACACACACACACACACACACACACACACACACACACACACACACACACACACACACACACACACACACACACACACACACACAGACAGACACCCTGTCCACCTTCTTGTACCCCCCCTGCTCCCCAAGCCTTTGTGACCATACATGCCATGGTGCCTCTCCCCCGGGTTCTCCGTATCTCTTTACTTCATTATTTAGCGTGTTATTTTTTTCCTCTCACTGATCTATAGTCCTCACATCACAGAGCTGGCTAATTAATTATGGATGGAACATTGGGGAGAGAGAGAGAGGGAGGAGGGTGTGTGTGTTGGGGGGGGGGGGGGGTCTGTTAAAAAAGCGTCCAGACGCCTGACTCATTACGTATGCACAGTGTTTTTGGATCTTTATTAATTTATATCTTGTCAAGCTATGCCAAGGCCTTCACAACTCTTTCTGGCTTTTTAATACACTTATTTATTTATTTATATTGCGTCTCGCTTTCGTCTTCACCCTCCACCCGCTCGCTCTCTCTCTCTTGATTATAATCTCTCGCCTTCCACAGACTCATATGCATATGTATCCACACACACACACACACACACACACACACACACACAGACGCGCACACACACAAATGTATACACACAAAAACGCATACACACGCATGTGCAGCACACACACACACACACACACACACACACACACACACACACACACACACACACACACACACACACACAGAGTACATGCGGCACACCCGGCTGTCTCATTATCTGCTCTTGGCGGATGTTAAAAGGTGTTTTGCTCACCTGCAAGTGAAGATTATCTCATCTGCCCCCAACACTTGTTTTATTTTATTTATATTTTTAATTATTTATTTTTTCAATTTGATGCAGCGTGGAAAGCTGTGGTCCTGTAGACATCATAGTGAATGGCAAATGAAGGAGGGAATATATTAGACGGGGGCCTGACCTAGAATGACAGCTGCTTGCCTTTTGAGAAGGCTCACGGAGATGTTCGCTCCAAACTGGCATTCATTCATCGGTGTTAAGATTCAACCTAAATTAGGTCAGCCGTTAACCACTTTCAAACCGCGGTGTCCCTAATTTGGTCATTATTGATTATAGGTCAACATAAAAAAGATACATTTCAAAAGTAGGGCTTAAGTGGTTAAAAGAATAATAAGAAAATATATTAATGGATAGTTTCACTCTATGCTTCATTAATTCTCCAACAGTCTCCCCTGCCGAAAATAGCAGATACATGTAGCGTGTAGATTAGCTATGCTTTCCAAAAATAGGTTTAAAATCTCACTGTATTTACAGTTTTTGTATATTAACCAATTGAACCGCAGCATCGACTATGTTTGCCAAATAAATCTGGTGTAAGCCAGTGGTCCAAGTACAGAGAGAATTTAGGTCCAGTTTACCAAGTCTAGAGGGTTTAAGTGGTTAACAAAAATAAGGAACAAAGACTGTCTCTTATCAGTTCAGGGACACGACTTTTAGTTACAAAATAAGGGACGATTGTGTATTTCAAGGGAAGGTTGGTAACCCTAAGTACATACAACGGAAGTCCTGCACTATAGACACTTTGAGCTGTAGTTCTTTTCCAGGCTTTTGTCTTTGTGAGATGAGATAAGGCTGGGAACGAGTTAAAGAGCAGCTATTTTAGGCATGGAACACTGTTGTACGACAAAGTATAAATCGGGCTTTAAACGCAGCCAGAAATAAATGGCCACTTACGATATCTATCAACTGCGTGAGTAACCAGTGGAGAGCCATTTCATCTCATTTCTGTAAGCAGGAAATGGACTTTCATGAAAGTATTGCATACATCTTAATAATCTGCAAGATTAGTTATGCCTCCGCTGCTAACATATGGGGACCGCGACTCCCATAATGCCGAGCTCGCTGTAGGCAGAAAAGCCGACAGCAGCCTTGAAGAAAAACAAACAGAGAGGTAAGGAAAGCCCTCTGGCAGCCTGGCAAGGAGCGGGGAGTAGGGGACCTGGATGTCTGCCATCATAATCACACAGACACACACACACACACACACACACACACACACACACACACACACACACACACACACACACACACACACACACACACACACACACACACTGTGTGAGCTTAGTTCAGAATGAGCTGTGGGTGTTTGCTTATTCGACATGTCGTCAGCCGGGCAGTCATAAAACAAAGATTTTTTTATATTTGGCACTGACAGTTGGTTGCTATGGTATGAACATCTGTTGATGTTGAAAAACAGGCTTACGAAAATGTCCAAATGCAATATTTTTTAGATTTTTTCAAATTGGAGCAGATGTTTTTGTTGGTATTGAGAAAATGTGTGAGGTATACATTGTTTTATACTATCAGTTATAGATGGTATAACTCATAGTTCATTCGGACGTGAGTGTAAAGTTAAATTTAACCTTTTTAGCCACTTTCAACCTGCTGTCCCTATTTTGGCCATGTCATTATAGGTGAACATTTTTTGAGCTTGTGCACTAGATCTGCTATTTTCAAAAATAACTAAAATGGCAGATCTACAAGGCAAGCATACAATGCATTGCATCTTGACACGTTGTGAGCTTGTAGATCCGCTATTGCTGCTATATCCGTGCCACACACTCGTACGCCAAAGTATAAAACGGGGTTTAAGTGGTTAATGCTTGGTAGCCAGTGTTGTGCCACACAGGAGGTCTTCTCCCAGGGGGTTTGTGGGTAGAGAAGTGCTGATGGAGTCACCCTGCGGTTTGCCTCAGACGTTTCTCTTTGCCACTTATACCTGATAGCTGAAACACTGCCTAATTCACTTCACACATACATACAGATGAATCTCCTGCACCTCTCGCTCTCTCGCTCTCTCACTCTATCTCTCGCTCTCTCTCTCTCTCTCTCTCTCTCTCGCTCTCTCTCTCTCTCTCTCTCCCCCGCTCTCTCTCTCTCTCTCTTTTAAGCCCGATTCAGACTTCATCGCACAACTGTGTTACTCGCTGAAAATAGCCGGCCTACAAGCTCACAACGCGTTGCGGATGCTGTTTTCGGCGCCCGACACCATCGTGCGATGGAGCATAAATTTGGCTTTACACACACAGTCACTCACACGCTCATATCCTCCTCTCCGATTGTCCTGAAATCAGCCCGATTGGACTTTCACATCTGGCTAAGAAAACCACAGCATCCGTTTTCAGAGATGAAATAAAAGACCAGAAATGAAAAGGGGGGAGAAAAGAAAAAAAAGTCTCTCTCCCTCAGCTTCAAACAAATTCCCCTGGTGAAGTATTGTTTCAATGCACTCTGCAGTTTGTAGCTCTGATTCGGGCTTTGAACTGTTTTGGCACCTGTCAGAAAACCTGATGAAATAGGTTCCCTCTGGTGACTGTTTCTCTTCCTCCTCACCCCCCCTCTCTCTCTCTCTCTCTCTCTTTCTTTCTGTCTGTCTTTTTGGAAAGTAATGCGATATTGTCTTTTAGTCACCCGAGACACTACACGGGAAACAAGCGATCCCATGGGTCATTGCTGTTACTGTAGGTTTACGTTGCCGCTGTCCTATGAGTCAGACCCATATTGCGTTAAAGGCTTTTGATAAAGCGTTGGCGCTGACATGGAGTCTACGGGATACGGTTACAGTTGTTGGGTGTACTGTAGGAATTTATATCCATGCAGCTCCAAAAGACGTGAGGCTGTCTCGGGCCGTGCTCTGGTAGAGGGCCTCTTGAGAACGGAGAGCCATCGTACTGTACGGTTTCTCTT
Source organism: Gymnoscopelus braueri (assembly GCF_963280865.1). Taxonomy (NCBI): domain Eukaryota; kingdom Metazoa; phylum Chordata; class Actinopteri; order Myctophiformes; family Myctophidae; genus Gymnoscopelus; species Gymnoscopelus braueri. The sequence continues at coordinate 4,612,737 of NC_137612.1, read as the reverse complement.
GAAACACCCAATGCCCATCAGCTTTTTGCTATTCTGGGCTGAACTCCATTACCTCACTGATCACCAGTAGCCAACAAAAGACACTGGACATGGTGATTTTTAGACTATGACACAGTTAAGTAGTCTGACAATCACCATCGCCTCTGGATAGGCCTGCAATGTGAAATATCCTGTATAACTTGTATTCTATTGTTTTCTAAGAAGGGTGTATTTCAGACTCGTCTCAAAATCTTTCTATATTACAATTGGTTATTGTCTCCGCCAGGCCGAAGGCGTGGCAAAGACTATGTTTTGCACCCTGTCCGTCTGTCCGTGTGTCTGTCCGTCCATCTGTGTGTCCATTTTCACATCGGCCTGTTATAGCGCCACCAGGAGGCCGACATTTGTAAAACACATTTGTTTATATTACTCCTTCAGATTTTGTCCAAACATCACGCAAATCAGTACATATTATCTCTATAGTCATGTGATCAACACGGATCCAATCCGATTTTTCATATTCCATCCTTATTGGCTAAGATTGCCATCTAAAGTTTGCCTCAAATCATGAACGCAGCGTGTGGTTGCTGTGGAACTTTGCACGCACATTCCCACTAGGCCGATGAAGAAATGCCACCCTTTTCACATTGGCCTGTTATAGCGCCACCAGCAGGCAGATTTTTACAAACTTACAAACTTTTTTTGAACAAAATGTCTCAAATCATGAACGCAGCGTCCGATTGCCGTGAAAGGCAGAGGAAGAAATGGCACCCTTTTCACATTGGCCTGTTATAGCGCCACCAGGAGGCCACAATAACCTACCTGACCTGGTGTAGACCTGTGCTCTGAGGAGCACTTTTTCTAGTTGTTACCTGCTTCTCTGCCCACTCCTTCTTGAAACAAGATGAGAACAAAGCATTTCTCATGAAATGACAAGTCATATATGTATTGACCTGGCTGTACCTTAAGGTGACCGCACGTTAGCTAGACGAGAGAAAATAAATGGATGGAATCCTGTAAGGAAAAAATTACTGGCTGAAAAAAGAAAACGACAAGCGGACAGCTGAACTACTTTTAAGTCGATAGAGGGATGAATAAAACATTCAGTTAGCGACCGACTTGACACAATATGTTCCTACAAGTTAGCTTCACCACTGCTTCAGTATGCTAAAGTGCCACTGTATTAAAACTTTCTACCAAGCATCAGAATTCAGCATGCATCACTTTCTGTCTCATTCCTGAGAAGAGTGCAAGTTTTTGCTTTCTGTTATTTACTTTTTCGCTCTTGTGGCTTCAGATGGTGCGTTCTGACACAAGCCTTCTTTTTTATGAGACAGGATTCACAAAAAGAATACCACTAGTGTAAGTCTCTCTGTCTCCCCTCCTCTCCCTCTCTCTCTCTCTCTCTTCTCTTCTCTCTTATCCATCAACCTTATCCAAGGCTTGAGGCAATTAATTAAGGGGGATGTTGTCAGGAGGGTTGTGCTCATTCACTGCTGATGCAGCAGGACAGACAGGAAATATGCAGGAGGATATTCAAAGGACCAGAGATGTCTATGATTGTTTACAGGGGGCTTAATGTTACACTCATAATGGGAATAATAGCCGTATCAGATTACAAATAAATGTGTCATGTAGAGTAAGTGTCAGTCTGAATGGGCTACATGCTTACTGTGAATGCAGTTCCATTTGATTTGGTTTGCAAGGATCTTTAAGTAAAAGTGTTATTCTTGCCTTCATCGCATCTCCCTTAGACTACTGTAACGCTCTTCACTCTTGAATTGGCAAAAAAAAAGGGTGAGGAAAGTCCCTCACATGCCTCAAGCTTGTTCAGAATGCGGCAGCTAGAGTTTTAACTTGTACAAAGAAATGAGAACATGCTGTATCTCTAACATCCTGGCATCCGTTTGACTGGCTACCTGTGAGTTTCAGATTCTATTGATTATTCTTAAGGCACACCTGGGTCTGGCCCCCCAGCTGGTTTAACTCCGTGTGAGCCGGTGATGATGGCTGCAGCCTTAGATCATCTGATGAAGCTTTGATGTTTGTTCTATAAGTCCAGGCTGAAGACTAGTGGCCATTAGAACTTTTGATCGTAAATCTTTTACGACAACATTTGTATCGACTGGCTTCTATGTAGACTCCTGCCTTGGTTTTTATACCACTATTATAATGACACTCTTTTGGCCTAGTCTCTGTTAGCTGGAAATATATCTAGTTTCATCTTTATTTTCCTTTTTTTTAATAAGCACTGTTAATATTTTGTCTTTCCTTTGATCCTGTTCTCCATCTGCTAATATCTTCTAATTTTCTTCCCTCTCTCATTCCCTCCTTCTCCACCGATTCATCACTTTCTTTTCAAACACACTTCCCCCCCCCCTCTCTCAGCCACTTTGTGTCTCTGTCTGTGTTCTGTCCATTCCTCCCATTAGTGCCTCTTTCCTCCATCTGATTACTTAGCTTTGTCTTCCTACAGTATCCCCTCGCTGTGTGTGTGTGTGTGTGTGTGTGTGTGTGTGCGCGATACAGCATTTTGTAATCAGACGCACAGAGCCACAGCTAAGCAGCCTAATGAATAAGCCGTGCATTGTGTTCTGGACCAGGGAATGTGCCATAGCGTCTAATGTACAGCAGCGTAGTGCAGTGGGAAAAGAAAATCACTCATCATCTAGCTTGGCAGGACAGAAAACCATATACGGTATATACTGTGTGTGTGTATACTGTATATATATATAAGTGGAAAAGCAACTCTGCAAGCCTTGAGTGGCTGTGACCAGGGTGTCAACTCGCTGTTCCCCTCATCCAACCATAAACAGGGAGGAACTTATAGTGCACTTCCACCGGGGTGGAAGAAATGTCACATATTGTTGGGGACGTACCATTTTTGATGATGTCTTTCCCACGAAAGAGATTTTAATTGCGTCCCATAATGCATTACCCTACCACATGTTAACACAGAGCAGATCTGTCACGTGGGATGTCTCTGGAGGCACATGAATCACTTGTTTAGTATCTTTAGTTCATTAAATGTGAGATTCTGTTGCTGCCCGGCAGAAACCTCGTATCTCCATATTTCGACTTTGTAAATGAATGCCTTACCTCGTCATTGTGGCGATCAGCAACAATCTATAGCATCAGATATATATATTTTTTTAAGTGAAAGTGTTTAACACATTAACTGCTGGGAATTAATTAATTAATCAGCCACTGCCAGCGTTTTAACTAATCTTTGGAGACCCACAGATTTGATTTTTTTCAATAACGATGTAAACATCAGATGTCTGGGGGGAAAGACGAGGGTCTCTTCTTTCATACGAAAAAAAACGTTTTTAACCGCAATCTCCCGTTCTTTATGGCAGTTGAATATAGCTTTTCACCAAAAACTCAATCTGGGAAAAGAAATTGGAGATAAACGTATTTTTATAAATCTGATAACGTTAGACCGGACGGGCTGGAATTTCTTTAGATCACGCGATTTCCGGGCGTGTTCTTCTTCGGGAGTCCTAGGATCACTGACAGGTTGCGGAAGAGCGCCCTCTATCGTAATCACCGACATCACCAAATGACGTCTATAGACGTCAATGGCAGTGAAGCGTTGGATTTGAAATGACGTCCATAGACGTCAATGTGTTAAGTGTGTCTGACTTTTATAAATATTGAACCAATAAAAAGTATTAGCAAGAGCTTGTAACTAAGTAATAACTACATTGGATCCATTGGAACACAGGTTCTTTTCTCTTTAGTTATTTTTACATTTCCTGAAAAATACGAGGTTTCCACCCGACAGCGATGATTTGTCATGTATAATCTGATGAGGTATGTTTTTGGCTTGAGCGCCGTAGTACAGGGTGTGTTGGTTCCACCCAGGGCCTTGAGTCATGCTGGATAGTGTCTCTCTCATTCCCTCTGTATCCCCTCACTCCCTTTTCTCCATTGATTTCCACTGTTCAGTTGATGAGCTTTGCATTCCTGCCAACGCGTGGCATAAACACCGTAGTGACTTCATTTGTTCCTACGCAGTCACTGACACACATACACACGACTCCTCGGAGAGCGGTAAACTCACATGGTTGACCGTCATGGACACACACACACACACACACACACACACACACACACACACACACACACACACACACACACACACACACACACACACAAAGCCTCCAGGCCTATGTTCTACAGTGGTGTGAGCCAACGGATGGGCTGTTTCCAGATGATCTAAACAAGACTGTGTCAGCTCTCCAATATCACTGAAAGACCTGACCCTGACACACACACACGCACGCACGCACGCACGCACACACACACACACACACACACACACGTAGTGTTGTTGAGTTCATTTCTGCACACATGGTCCATAACACGTTGGGAGTCTTATCTCACTGCCATAACAATGCAGTGCTGTTGTTTTGAGAGCGGTGCTTTATGATGTAGATAATGGTGTTTGAACCTAGGAAACTCTGTATCCCCCTCTTGGGTGTTGTCATCTCGCATTCAAATCTGGTGCGAGGCTAATGGGTGTGTGTTACGCAAGGTTTTGAAGACGCTGCCTTTCAGAGCATTTTGCCTTTCAGAGTATAACACTGGCGTTTAATCAAATATGAACGGCTGCTCACTTTTTTTCTGCTGAACCGCAGTCAACAAACGAGTGACCCATACCATCTATGTCTCTTCTTCTCTCTCTCCCTTTTCTCCAGAGCCATATACTGTGCAATTAAGTATTATCCATTCCACTCTCTAATCTATGCCTCACTGTCTTTGTATTCTCGCCCTTCCTTCCCTCTTGAGCTCATTAAACTTGTCTCGTCTTTCCTCCAAAACTGAACAAAAATAGGTAACACGTTTCTCTCTCTCTCTCTTCCCTCCAACCCAGGACTGTCCCCAGATCTTGCCCTCCACCCAGATCTACATTCCCGTCGGTGTGACCAAACCCATCACCCTGGCTGCCAAGAACCTGCCCCAGCCCCAGTCCGGCCAAAGGAACTACGAGTGTGTCTTCCACATCCAGGGAGAGACCCACAGTGTCACCGCCCTCCGGTTCAACAGCACGTCCATCCAGTGTCAGAAGACATCGGTGAGTAATAGTGGGAGTGTCTGGTGGAAATGAGTAGTTACCAGTCTGTTGCTTTTTGATGGTTGTGATTCATTGACAATAGTGCTGGCAAGCGGTAATGTTATTAAGTGCTATCGGTCTTAAACCGGTCAATGTTACTACACTGCAGCGGCTTGACCCCAGTGTGGATCATCGACTTTTGTCAGAGTTTAAATAATGACCTCCCACCACTAACGACCACGTTGGCCCGGTAACATGCTCATTGTTCTGATAGATGACCATGCACTGCTGCGGACAATGACTCGGTCGCGGTCGAGACAGATGACCCAATACTGATCTCCTAAATTGAACCGACAGGTGGCCATTGGATATCGACTTGGAGTCAGAGAGCACAGAGATGTTAGTAGTGTGTTGAAATCCCGGCCTAAGATTAATCGTCACTAACTGCTATTAGAATAGGGAAAATAACCCTATTATCTGAAATGTGATTACTGGTCTGAATACAATGAATCACGTTCATTTTGAACACTTTTTGATTATGTGTGCAGCAGTGGTGTTCGATAGTCTTGCGGTACAGTGGTGTGATGTTGTTGTGTGTGTGGCTTGGTGCATAGCGTTGCAGAGAAGTAAGTGTGTGTGCGTGAGATTAAGGTGTGTCCAGGGATGTTTTTGTAGAAGTTTTCTTAAGGGGAAGAGAAATTGAAGAGAGGTGTGTGTGTGTGTGTGTGTGTGTGTGTGTGTGTGTGTGTAGGATTTAGTCTGTGTGTGTGTGCCAGTGTGTTGGCTGTATTTTTGTGTGACAGATAAGAGGTAGAGCTGTGCGTTGTGCTTCACTGAGGCTGAAAATGTGGAGAGGAAGTGTGTCTCTGAACCTCGTCATGACCAGATTGATCATATTTACACCTCCACTCCATTTCTCTGAATTTCTCCCTCTCCGTACAACTCATATTTTCTCTGTCTCCTATCTCTTTGTCTGTCATACACTCTGCTCCTCCATTAATCCCCTACGTTCTCTTCTCTCTGCCTCTTCTCGTCTTCTCTCTAAAATGCGTTTCTCTGCCTCTCTCTGAAGTACTTTTCAATGCAGAATGTTGAGCTACTGCTTTTCTTCTCCTTTATTAGAAAATGAATATGCATTTGGCCACGAATTTGTGCCAGGGACCCCCATACAAGATTTGTGTTGTTAAAATGTTTCAAAAATATTCAAAGATCTTTTGAAGATAGCTGATCTACTAGCTCACATTACCAATACGTCGCATTGAGATGCATTGTGATGCACTTTAAGAACCATTAATTTAGTTCTGAATGGGACTCAAACCCAGGACGTTGCTGTTGTGCGCTCTGAGTCAATTGTGATACTTTAACAACGTGTCATACGTCACGTGGCAGCCATTATATATGAAGATATGAAAATAAATAAGTACACAGCCAGCACCTGGCAGCCTTCGGAACGATTCACTAATTGGCTTTTGCACCTTGAAATGCTAGAACCCACACACGTCAGCATGTGACATGTTACCAACATTTTCACAGGTTTGTCCGCCATGTTGATATGATTTGAAATCATATCATGAAACACATTTGTAGCATAGAACAGCACCAATTGCCTGACCAGCACGACTCACACACTAGCTACCCTGACGGCTAGCGACGTTGGCTTATGCCCAGTTTATGCTCTATTTTTCGGCACGCGACACCACGACGAAGTATGAATCGGACTTCACCGTACTTTGCCTCTGTCAACGACAAGTTGTTAGGTGTTGGCATGCTCCAGCCAGCTGTTTGTGAATGCAGGGCTAATTAGCTAGCAACAGGGCTGTCTTTCCACAGAGATGCCTGTTTATTGACTGTTTATTGTAGCAGCAAGCCAGTGCTAATCAGCAGCACAGCCCCAAGCCATGCCAAAAGAGGGCTTTCTCCGTTTGACAGGTGCAGTTCAGACATGCTAGCAGCAATTAGCCTTCGACTGTCAGCACTTAGGTGTTGTTAACAATTAGCCATGCCGCCTTGACGGCATGGTTAGATATCGATGTAACATGTACAGTACAGTACGTATCAAGTCTACATGAGGTCTCGGTGAGATTCAGTCGAAGGAAGTGCTGCCAGCTGTGTCAAAGTCCATTAGAAGTCCATAATTAATGTGCCATGAATTATGCCCCGGAATGATTCTTATTAGAGCACATATAGCAGTAGCCTCTTTGGAAAGAACAAACATCTCAAATATTAGTTTATCCACTTTTGGACATTCATATGTGTTATTTTTCTCGGCAGCCTTCCATGTTTGTTCCTGCTTTTGACAGTGTTCAGCACTGACTCAATGAATCATGTATGATTCTGCAGCGGAAAAAGGCTCATCCGGTATGCTGCATACACACTGCTGCCTGGATGCATAGGCATGGATGGAGCTTTGGGACTAGGGGTTAATCAGTGTGTGTGTGTGTGTGTGTGTGTGTGTGTGTGTGTGTGTGTGTGTGTGTGTGTGTGTGTGTGTGTGTGTGTGTGTGTGTGTGTGTGTGTGTGTGTGTGTGTGTGTGTGTGTGTGGGAATTCTTCAATATGCCTGAGGCTGTGTATTACAGGGTGGTTGCATGTGTGTGTATGGCCCCATTACACCAACAGCTATAGTAGATAGACTGTCTCAGGAAGACGGGTGGTTTGCCAATCAATGGAGTAAACACACGGTTGTTAATCCTCAGTTTAGCCTCGTGTTTGAGAGACACACACCAGCGTTTGGCCCCGTATCAAACAGGCACACGCTCACACACGGAGTAAATAAGGCGAGAGGAAGGTGAGTTTTTTTTAAAGTTGCATGGAGGAAATTGGAGGGAGGAAAGCATAACTTGAACGGAGATGTGAGCAGTGGAGAGGAGTTGAGTGAAAACAGCTGAACTACAAACTCACAACATATCGCATTGCGACACGTTGAGATGTGGCTATTCTCAGCGAGTGACAGTGAGTGGAGGTGAGCTTATAGGTGCAAGATGGTTTGAGGTGAGATGACTGGAGAGCAATGTGAGAACGATATATTGAAGAGAACAAAGGAGAGGGGAGAGGGAAGGAGGAAAATAATCTGTTTAGAAGTCCAAAATTCACTCTCTTCTCTTTCAAATCCCATCATTACACCATTGAAAACGAGAAAACTACCCACATGGAATATTCCACAGTATCCATGACAGGATCACATTTGAGCTCCGGTTACGTACACATTGCTCCTTTTACACTGAAAATAACAACCGAATACTTTGTGTATAGTATCCCCTAACGGGAGGCTATCAATAAGACCACTGTAAATGTGACATACGTGATATGTGATAGTGTAACATCAGCCCAATGCTAACCTTGTTTGGTATTGGCTGTCCATATCCGTTTATGGGGGAAATATTGTTCCTGTGATATCTCTATATTAGGTTACTGTACATACTGACTTCTCCCACGGGGACCAGACATGAGAAAGAATGCAGCTGAGCCAGTTCTGGTGGTGGGGTGGTGGTGGTGGGGGGTTGTTCAAGCCGAGACACAAAACTCTTTTCTTTTCCTTTTAGTATTTTGTTTTTAACCCTTTAAGACCTGAAGCCGATTCTAGTCTCCTAAAGCTCAACAGTATTCTGAAAAACGTATGTTTCTATATCAGTGGTGCTCAATCTTTTTCATGTCAAGGACCCCCAAAATTATTTGTATTTGGCCGCGGACCCTCATCAAAATCATTTGTTCCAGGGACCCCCCAGAAGCAAAGATTTGAGTTAAAAATGTTCGCTTTAGAAATATATATATTCAGAGATTTGCACACATTTTCATGATTTTTCTAAAATAGCAGATCTACAAGCTCATAGCGCGGCACTCGGTGCCGCGCTATGAGCTTGTATATCTGCTATTTTTTAATAGCCCAAAGTGTAAAATAATGCTTTTTAGCTCAAATCTAAAAATGACACAGTTCCAGGTCTTAATGGGTTAAAACTCTGGGGGATGTGTACGCGGTGGGGATTTGTTCGGGAACTGTTTATGAATGTCGAACACTTGATGTTAGGGAGGGGGAGTGAGACTTCACACTTCAATGTCAACAGGCCAAGTTCTCGGTGAATATTCAGACCACGTCGAGTGTCTCTATATTGACTGCCAGAGTTTTTTCAAAAAGTCTGTAGCCTCTGCCAGGGTTTTGACCGATTTTGGTACCTTTTCGCATAGCCACAGAATATTTTTCTCCAGTATGATTGATCCCAGATAATTTCTAATCACAGATGAGATTCAGGTGTGGTTTCACAAATGTCAACGATTGACCTTGTTGTCATGTGTTGTTTGATGTTTGAAAATAGCTCAAAACCAGTAGTTTCAAACCAAAAAACATTGTGAATTGTTTGTCCGTTTCAATTTTAACATTGAAGTGGATGGAGCAGCAAATCTTTGGGAATTGTTATCTCCTTAATCGTTTGGAATATCGAAAAGGTGTCAATCTTAAATAATTAGAGAATCTTTTTAGAATTTTTTTTTTTTTGAAAAAAGTTTTTTTTTTTTTTCAAAGACGTTTTTAAACGTCTTTGGCAGGCAATAGCTGAAGGCCCAAAGACGTTTATAAACGTCTTTGGCAGTTAAGCAGTTAAAGACAGACAACGACAACATTACTTTCTTTCTCCAAACGTTTTATTTTTATTTTTACTAAC
>NC_137612.1:4588045-4598045 GCF_963280865.1 Gymnoscopelus braueri | reverse complement strand
GTGAGAGCGGCCAGTTATTCTAGTTTGTTAATGCTGCATAATCACAATAATAGTCATATTTTGGTGTGTGTGTATGTGTGTATGTATGTGTGTATGTATGTATGTATGTACAAATACCATATATACTCTACACTACACAATATACAGTATACAGTACACACATAGTATAATATACTATACTGCTACGTGGGTCAACGTGGGATTACAGAAGAAGTTTGGTGGAATGGAATGAATTGACAAGGGAAAGGAGAAGATACTGGCAATGAGGATGTTCCAACAAATAACCAATTACTTTCCCGCAAGCCATCTCTCTCTCTCTCTCTCTCTCTCTCTCTCTCTCTCTCTCTCTCTCTCTCTCTCTCTCTCTCTCTCTCTCTCTCTCTCTCTCTCTCTCTCTCTCTCTCTCTCTCTCTCTCTCTCTCTCTCTCTCTCTCTCTCTCTCTCTCTATGAAGAATACATTTGTATGTGTGCGTGTGGTAAGCCGGGTGATGGGGTCTGGCCATGCCCCAATCCTGTTAGCATTAGCGATTACCGCTGGCTAACAGGCCTTTATTATGGCTAATTCCAAGCTGCCTGACCCCGCCACACGCACACACACACTCTCACACACACACACACACACTGCGCACATCCACTAAGCTATAGGAAGGATTACCACTTTTATCCTTGATTAGGAAGTCATATCTGCCTAGAGTTGTGTGTACATGTGTGCGTGTGTAGTGTAGGCATGTCCACATGGTATTGGTATATTACTGCATTAGACCTACACAGTAAAACATATTTTTTCATTTATCCATTTGTAACCTTCAGTGTACAAATAAAATGTAAGCAAAACCGGGTCTATTTGTACATGCTCAGAGTTAAAGCTGCATTTTTGTGAATAAAATGATTTGAACTATTATCTGTATGGTAGAGTATTTTACCCATTTTGGGGCGGGAACCCCTATTTGTAACTACCTTTCAGGATGGGAACCCCTTTTGGGGTTCCTGTTGCTATGTACAGTATATAGCAACATAATTTTTTTTGTAATTTTTGAATAAATATTTGAAGTTTTTCAGAAAACGTCCTTAATGGGTTTAATACAATATAACTGCTACTGCAGTGGTTGGAGGTGGGTCTCCCATTCTGCTGAGATATTTAGAATTTGTGGTCGGTTACGACCAGAGGTACTGCATGAAATGTAGAGGGAAATATCATGCATCCCAAGCAAGCTCTTCATTATAGCTCAACAGTTTTTTGATGCTTGCACGGGGGACCTGGGTTCTAATCCCGGGTGGGACATGATGAAAGTTATGGATTGTATAGCGTTAAATTAACAGTGACGATTTGACTGTGTGCCAGTGATACGCATTTGACCACGCTGCTCGGCTAACGCTGTTTTGGCCAAACGTGTCAACGCAGCATTCTGTCGATGGATAAGATGCGTCAGCCAGGATGTGATCTTTAACACTTGTCTCTGTCGTCTTCTGAGAGAAGTTGAGTGGAAGACACCAGTCTCATCTTGTCCCAGGCATCGCCCTCGGCTAGCTTAGTATTTCTGTTTGGATTTGCACACCTTCAACATGACTAATTATCAGGCTGTGACCCTCCAGACGGTACCTGTTACTCTCTTCAATCTCTCCCTCCTTCATCCATCCATCCATTCCTCCCTCCATTGCTTCTACCTTTCTCTTTTTGTTTATTTTTCAGGGGATTTGGGGGAGAGTGGGGGAAGGACAGCTGGGAGAGGCGGTGCTTTCTCTCCTGTCTCCTCCATCTATCATTCTGTTCTGGGCTCAAACATTTACACACCGTTTCATCATTTCTAAAGCTGATGTTGCTGTTTCTCATTGCAAACCACACTATTTGGGATCAGACTCCTTTTCCTTTTTTTCCCTTTCTTTTCTTTTTAAAGTATTGTATGCTGTAGTACACACATGCATGCACGCGCAAACACACACACACGCACACGCACACACACACACACACAAAACACCTATTGTGTTTGTGTTCTCAATGCGTTTTGTTATTGGAATTCTCTGCCGTGAATAACACATCTGTGTGTGTGTGTGTGTGTGTGTGTGTTTGTGTGTGTGTGTGTTGTTCAGGTGAGCTATGAAAGTTTAATAGCCTTTGGTGCAATGAGAGGAGATGGGCTAGGGGATCATAACCTAACCCCTGTTCTCTCTCTCTCTCACACACACACACACTCACGCACGGATGGACACACACACACACACACACACACACACACACACACACACACACACACACACACACACACGTCTTCGTATCGTATATATGCAGGTCCCACTTGCTCTCCTCAATCTCTATGCTTCGTCCGGTTGGCTGTCCTCATTTTTAAATCCTCCCTCTCTTTTTTTCATGCTCTTCCTCTTCTCCTCCCCCTTTCTCTCCATCCCCTTCCCTTCAATCCATCTGTTGGTTCAGCACACCCCCCCCCCCCCCCTCTCTCTCTCTCTCTCTCACACACACGCACACGCACACGCACACACACATTCCACTCCATCTCTGTCCAACGAAGGGCATTCTAGTTCCCATGCAGACTGGGTGGTCTTCGGGTGGAGTGGGGTCTGAGTCGAGGACGTTCATACAGTATGCTAGGTCTCTGATGAAGCTTACACTGAAAAACAGTATATATATATATATATTGTGTATATATATGTATTGTATATACACGCATAATATACAACGTGATCAGTCTTTGATGCGTTTGATCACACACGTGTCACTTGGATTGCATCCCGTGTGCATATTGCGTGTTTACAGAACACACATGTGCTTCTCCGGACTCGTTTGATTACCCGAGGATAAAGGAATGTCCGCCATATTTTCTCGTCTTGACTGCAGGCGATGGGGTTGGGGCGGGGAGCTGCTGGGGTGGTGGGGGGGGGGGGGGGGGCGGTGATATATAAGAGACACGATAGGAGAGGAATTTGACGAGGGAGGAGGGCTGGGAAGAGGTACTGCAGACAGAAGAGAGGAGGATTGGAAGCGAGAGCTTCGGAGGGGGGTTGTGAGGGGGGGGGGGGGGAGACGAGCAACGTGTCAGAGAGCAAATTGAAAATGCCAGTTTCACTTTAGCCACCTCCCCGCTCTGGCTGTTATAACCGGGGCCGGGCCTCTTATTCCATGTGTAAATGAATGGTCTCCGCATCGCAACGTATACAATCACCTCTCCCGTCAAGCCTGATTTACACGTAGGTGTCTGTGTGCTGAAAATAGCAGCTCTATAATCTTGCGAGCTTATAGATCTGCTATTTTCATCATAAATCAAGCATCCTCTCCCCAAAACCCCCCCAAACCCCACATCATCATCCTCTCTCCACCCACGACTCCCCTCGTTGCAGCTCTGCCTCTCTGGCTGTGTTCCCTCTCCCAGCGTACCCTCAGGCACCAAGTCTAAGCATCTCACAAGACATACAGTACGTTTCACACTCAGGACCTAGTTTGTGGAGAATTCTTTGAGAATTGATTTACCCAGATGTATTCATAGCCGCAGTTTGGTGCTCTGACTTATTTAGTATCTATGACTTATTGAAGAGGCAGCTTTTCCCCTGGAGTGATCCCCCATACTGGCCTGTACAACTTCCACAGAGCCAACTTTTACAGCCAGCCGGTATCTGTGGAGCTTCTGCAGCTGCCCCCCCCCCCCCCCCCCCCCACACACTACATGGACTGCAATGCCTACTGCATTATAACTAGAGATATAACACCTTAAGTCAAGGTGAACAGTGGAGGGGAAAGAAGCAAATAAAGACTGTGATTATGAAGGCATTGTGAGTGAGACTCCACCCCTTTGAATCGAGAGCGTGTTGTACCTTTGGAAAGACATCAAGATGATCGTAGAGAAAGAGACGCACACACGCACGCATGCACGCACGCACGCACACAATCCACTTTATTTACAGAGCACGTTTAAAACAGCAGTGTTGAACCAAAGTGCTGTACACTCAGTAACAAAATATACTAAAATATACACACACACACACACACACACACACACACACACACACACACACACACACACACACACACACACACACACACACACACACACACACACACACACACACACACACACGCACGCACACAGGAAGAGTTTGAAGGCTAGACATAAGCCTACATTATACTCTGTCACACTGTGTGTCATTCACCTAAAATAACTAATTTTCAGTGACAGTGTTGTGCGATGAAGTATACATTTGGCTTGACACTGGATGAAGTGCTGAGGAGAATTGATTGACAATCGATCGTTACGGGGGAGACAAAATGATGAATGTAAACACCTCCAGTGGAGAGACTTGTGAGGGGCAAGGGTAATTTGATTTCTGCACTTGGGGCGGGAGCATGTAAATCATCCAATCACAGATGCGGAGAACGGATGACTCAGCCAATCACGTGTCATAACTCTTTTCTTATCTACGGCATGCACATTTCTGCTTCTTTATTCTCTCCAGAATACACTATTTACTATTAATAACAATGTCAAGATAAGACCCTGCGTATCACATTGGAGTGGGGTAATCACAGTCACATAAGTGTTAAAGTCAGACCTAGATCCAATCTGTCGGGTCCATAGCCACAGGCCTGGGCTTTCACAATGTATTTTATCACCATTCCACTAGAGGTGAATAGTCCTGCTATCTATCACCCTCAGGCCACTGAAGATAGTGACCATTTGCTATTGCTGTCAGAGTGAGTGGGCAGTCTTTGACTGACAGGGGCATTAGGCTAACATGGTCTATCTTAAGACCTACCAGACATGAACCTCACATCAGGTCAGAGGGCCTGCAAGCTGCACAGCAACAGATCCGTTAGTATCTTGATGCGTTTTAGTCTCTGCTGGACCAGACAATTGAATAGTTTTTTGATGCAGAATCTTTTCCTTTTTTTATGGACGGGGGTGGGGGGGTATTTTCTTTACATTTCGTTCATCTTGTTCACATCAGTGTTTGAAAATACAGTAGAATATATGGTGTTAATTCACTTCTGACAGTGTCAGAGGTACATTTACACTCCAGATTATGCTGTGTAGACAACTTGACAAATGAACAAATATTTGTGTGTGTGTGTGTGTGTGTGTGTGTGTGTGTGTGTGTGTGTGTGTGTGTGTGTGTGTGTGTGTGTGTGTGTGTGTGTGTGTGTGTGTGTGTGTGTGTGTGTGTGTGTGTGTGTGTGTGTGTGTGTGTGTGTGTGTGTGTGTGTGTGTGTGTGTGTGACTGATGTATTTCCAAGTTAAATTCCGACATTGACAACTGGTTCTAGCTGGTGTGGATTTCTCGCGGGAGCTGTTGCTCCGTTGTTCCCACATCCAACCCACTTTCATCACATTACGGCTTCTGGAGCTTGTTGTCTC
The DNA here is from genome assembly GCF_963280865.1 of Gymnoscopelus braueri. Taxonomy (NCBI): domain Eukaryota; kingdom Metazoa; phylum Chordata; class Actinopteri; order Myctophiformes; family Myctophidae; genus Gymnoscopelus; species Gymnoscopelus braueri. Next base: position 4,592,684 of record NC_137612.1, on the reverse strand, counting down.
ATTTAGAGCGATCCCATAAAATGATTATGCCTACTGTGAGTCAATTACATTTCAACTCGTATTAGTTCAGGATGCAAAAATGAAATTAGATGGGAATATTATGGTTGAAGATATATTAGGCGTTTCATTCATCACTTCAATGGAATGAGTACCAGTGATAGGGATTCCAATCTCTTTTAATCAGCTCTGTGCTCCGGCAGCGAGCCGGGGATGAGCCTGTTGTTAAAATCACAATATAGCCTGTCTCTCATCGCTCATTTTTATGGCCCTTCAACTCGGCAAGCACTGCAGGGTGTGTGAGTACCGGCAGCCAGCGGCCAAACACTGTTCCCTTCCAGCTACAGCTGTAGCTACTAATCTTTTAAGTTCAAATGAAACGCCCGGACAGTATTTTGTGATGCGTTTGTTTTAACCACGTTGACCCTGGCGTCTTTATTTCGGGCATGGGCGAGAATTCCACAAAATAACCTAGGCCTACATTATATCAGGGGTCTTCAACAGGGGGTCCGGGACCCCTAGGGGGTCCTCAGAGCTACTATAGGGGGTCCGCCAAATCTTTGTGTGATATGATTTTTATTTTTACCTTGGAACACAATTTTATACACTATAGAGGGGGTCCCTGCTTCATCTCTCTCTCAGCTAGGGGGTCCTTGGGCTGAAAACGTTGAAGATCCCTGACCTATATGCTTAATTTATAATGCGTTGTATAGCAGGATCTACTAGCCTGTAAGCTTGTAGATCTGCTACTTCTTTTGCCATGTGACGCCACACCATCGTACGACAAAGTATAAACCCGTTAATTTGTGTTCCCAGTGACTGATGGAGCTAAAATGGCAATGTGCAATAGGTGGTAATATGTAAATGCTAATATGAAGGTGTTTGTTGTCATTCCAGTACAACTATGACGGCAACGACATCAGCGACCTGCCAGTAGACCTGTCTGTGGTTTGGAACGGCAACTTTGTCATAGACAACCCTTACAACATCAAAGGTAAGCTGCTCCTCTGGACGAAACGTCATTGCTGCCTAATTTCTGTCCATGTCTGCAGTCTCTAAAATGCCTGATGTACAGTGGTGGAAAAAGTACTCAAATTCTTTACTTAAGTAAAAGTACCAACACTGCAATATAAAAATACTCTGTTACAAGTAAAAGTCTAGAATTCAAAATTTACTTGAGTAAAAGTACAAAAGTATTGGCATCAAAATGTACTTAAAGTACCAAAAGTAAAAGTACTAAATATTTGAAAATAGCCGATCTACAGGCTCACAACGCGTCGCATCGCGACGCGTTGTGAGCTTGTAGATCTGCTATTTTCAAATAGCCTAGGTATAAAATGGGGCTAAAGTGGTTAATGTATGTTTCATTATATCATAGTTTATATCTGAATAGTAACTAGTAACTAAAGTTTTCAAATAATTGTAGTAGAGTAAAAAGTACAATATTTGCCTCTGAGATGTAGTGGAGTAGAAGTAAAAGTACTGAAAATTGGAAATACTCAAGTAAAGTACAAATACCTCAAAATTGTACTTAAGTACAGTACTTAAGTAAATGTACTTAGTTACTTTCCACCACTGCTGATGTATAATAATACAGTTTGCCTTAAACAAGCACAAATGAGCATAGGAACGCACTATGGTGCACACTCATACTTACGTGTCAATAATTTATGTCAGTTTTCATATATGACATCCAATATTATCATAACAAGTTGGTGCCTTTTCTGAAACAGTGCTCATTTGTCATTTTGACCAGTTTTTGTCAGGGTTGCTTTACCAAGTGAAAGAAAAAACAGCTCCCATACTGTAGGCTCTAGCCCAGATACTGCAGTAAGTGACATGGTATTGCAGTTCCCTGTGAGCTCACTGGCACTGCATAGTAAATCATTTATAGTGTGACCAAAAGGCCTCTGCTAGCCCATCCTCTGCAACTGATATTCTTGGTCTGTAAACGCAGCACAGTTAACGCAAACACTGTGGGCACTGTAGACCTACTTAAGTATGTGTAAGTGCACGCACGCATATTTGCACATTTGCCTGTGGGTAAGAGAGATACTGTTATAGTCTGCCTGCGAACTGTGTACATTATGGGTATATGTTGCATGTCTAAGATACGTGTGAGAGATTACAACTTCAGGAATGCACTGAAGTGCATGAACTTGTATTTCTATTCCTCCAGCAACATGATTTGCACACAGGCATACTTTTTTTCCACTATAATTTAACTTTATAAATGACAGTACTCTAGACATTATTTGCAGATTGATTTGCAATGTACAAAAACATTCCCCAATGTTGAGGTATATTTAACCACCACAACCCACTTTCAAACAAGGGACCCTGGGAGATTGATTTATATTTATGGCACATCACTAAAAGGAGCAGACAAAGGGAGCATGTCTATTGTATAATTACTAGTGAGGCAGTCTTTATAATGCTGTCTTCATAATTAGAGGGGATTGTCGAGCACAGCAGGGGGCATGCGAGGCTTTTCTTCCACTGTGAGCTTTACGATAACACCGCCAACTGTTCCCAGAACACACTATAGATGCTGGATGATGCAATGTTTTATTGATGGGCATTGTACAGTAGTGTTTACAGTACAGTACAGTGTTGCTTTGATTGCATTGGATTGCACTTTGCATACAAAACACAGTACAGTATACAATATAATTGTTGGTACGTTAGTATGTAGAATGATCATTTATCTGTTGCACAAAGGCTAGTTACAGTATATCAAACTAGACTGGCTCCATCCCCTGAAACGCTATAGCCTCGCATTCAGGGTCTGGTGACGCTGTAGAAAGGCGGGGTTTTCTCGGTTGAAAATCTAACCGGCCCAATCGGGATCGGGTTAATCCAGTATGAACCAACCGCTAAAGAGTCCCACTTTGGCCACGCCCCCATCTCAGAAAACTGCTCCACTTTCAGACTGAATAATGGAGTGAAACGAAATGAAAATTCAGCCTGAGTGTCAGGCTAATATCAAACGCTTTGCTACATTAAATCCTGATCGTTGACAAGGTTACTCCTAATCTTGGTGTGTTATTTACACATACTGTACATGTACATTTTGGTGTATAGTACACATATTCCCAGACAGAAAGCCAAGATGCTTAACCTTTAACCACTTAAAACCCTATACTTTGTTTGACTGGGGTCCCCCAAGGGTCTGTACTTGGGCCCCCCCCCCCCCTTTTCCCCCTCAACACCAAACCTCTTTGCCGAAAATGGCCTATTATGTACAAACTCACACGTTGGTGAAAATCACATTCGGCGAAAATATGCTATTTTCACCAAATGTCTCAAAGTCACTCTTTTAGCGCATAAACGAACGCAAACAAAATGGATTCTGACTATAACATTACAAAATGCAGTAACATTCGTACTGGGTTTTGTGATATTTTAAAGAAAATTTTTAACTTCCTGTTGATTTTACCATTTGAATCCAGTCAGGGTTTTCCTTCCTTCTTCCACAGAAAATAAATAGCTAAATCAACATGAAATTTATATTATCATGAAAAACACAAAATGTAATAAAATGCAACTAAATAAAACCAAAAAAATTATCATCAAAAGTGAGCCGAAATACACATCAACGGGGACATTGTATGCTTTGACGCTGAATTATTCACACAATAAAACCAACAGCACTGTTGAATGGTATGTATAACATACTGCACCATTAATAATGCATATTATCAGCAGCATGCATCGGTGTCTGTGCATTGTGTGTTATCTCTTCAGTGTGCATCTGGTGAGGAGCTTCCCAAGGCGACCCGCAGCCTACACGTCTGTCTTTCTTTGTCTCTCATTCCCTCTGTATCTCTCTCTCACATAGTGTTGCCTCGCCACCTTTTTTTTTTGCAATCATGATAATCATCTGGCAGAGTGCAAGGGATGCTCCGTCATCTTAAATACTGACACGTTAATGTAATTAGAGAAGAGTGCTTTAGCAGCCAGTAATTGGGCACAGGGTTACTTTAAAGCTGTGCCGTGACCAATGGGATTTGTAAATGAGTGAGAGGAAGGGAGGAAAAAAAAACATTTTTTCTTTTCTTCTTTATAAATCCTGCAGCCGTTAGGAGGCAGCAATTTAACTTGACTTTGTTAAAATGACATTGAGGAGGTTTGGAGTATATGCGGGTATTATGGGTAGTGTTTGGTCAATTTAAATGTTTTCTTCCATTGGCTATGAAATGGGATTGAAATAGATAAATAAATAATACAATAATAATCCACCCAAGTTTTAGATATCGTCGCTGTCGGGTTGAAATCTTGTTCTCTCCACATTTCAACTTTTTATAGTTTTTTCCCCCTGTAAATGAATACCATACTTCATCATACAAGAGTGTCAAGCAAAAGTAGTGAAACTAGCTGGATCTGCTTTCGCTATTGTTAACCCATTGAGACCTGAAGCCAATTCTACATGTCTCCTAAATATCAACAGTATTCTGAAAAACGTATGTTTCTATATCAGTGGTGCTCAATCTTTTTCATGTCAAGGACCCCCAAAATTATATGTATTTGGCCGCAGACCCCCATCAAAATATGTTGTTCCCGAGACCCCCAGAAGCAAAGATTTGAGTTAAAAATGTTCGCTTTAAAAATATATATATTCAAAGATTTGCACACATTTTCA
>NC_137612.1:4540545-4583045 GCF_963280865.1 Gymnoscopelus braueri | reverse complement strand
CACGCACACACACACTGTGTGTGTTGTATCTGTGTCCTGTGCTGGCCTTGGCTGCTTGCTGGTCCTCCATCATCCATCATCCACAGGCTGCTTGGTCTCCAAGGGGACGCGATGCTGCTCTGCAGCTAGCCCTCAGAAACCAATTAAAACAACACAGGCCACAGGACACAGTGGATGTAGACACGTGCATGAATGTGTGTTCTTTTCATTGTGTGTTTGTGTGTGCTTGTGTGTGTGTGTATGTGCGCTTATGTGAAAATGTGTGTTTAGCACGTGCATGCACATTAAGTGTCTCTGTGTGTATGTTTTCACTCTATTTTTGTGTCTGTGTGTCTGTGTGTGTGTGTGTTTGTGTGTTTGCATGTTGTCCAGTCTGTTGGTCCGTGCGCTGGTGAAAGGCCACTGATTTCTCCCTGATGTATTGTTAAGCTGCAGCTTTGGCCTTTGCCACACATGTTGGGTTAAGCTCTCTCTCTCTCCCCCCCTCTCTCTCTCTCTACCTCTACATCTCTCTCTCTACCTCTAACCTTCCTTTCATTTACCCTTCCTTCCGTCCCTCTCTTCTTCACTCTCTAAACTTATCTTCTATCCTTCCCTCCATCCCTCTCCATCTGTCCCTTAACCTCTGTCCATTGGCCCTCTCTCCTCCGCCTATCACCATCTCCCTCTAACCGCTCCACTTTCCCTCCCGCTTTCACTCTCTCCTCTACCCTCTCTTCTTTCTTTCTTTGTCTGTTATTCTCTCTTTATATTCCACCCCCCGCATTCTCCCTCCTGCAGTCAAAGCATTGAGAGAGAGAGAGATGTCTTTTGCTTTTAACCCATTAAGACCTGAGGGAGGCCGATTCTGAAAAATGTCTTCTAAATCCTAACAGTTTTCTGAAAAAAACTTACGTTGCTATATCAGTGGTTCTCAGACTAGCTCATGTCAAGGAACCCCCAAATTATTTGTATTTGACCCCCATCTCAAAATATGTTGTTCCAGGGACCCCCAGAAGCAAAGATTTGAGTTATAAATGTTTGCTTTAAAAATCAAAGATTTGCACACATTTTCACGAGAAAAAAGAAATAGCAGATCTACAAGCTCATAGGCACTCTGAGCTTATATATCTGCTAATAGCCAAAGTATAAAATAATGGTTAAAGTGGTTCCACAGATGCGTTCCCGGTTTGAATGGGTTAAAAGTCTGTATCGACCAGGCTTCAGTGATTTGCCATTGTGTTGTAGAACTGAACACTTTGCCCTGCAATTACTGCCTTGAGAAAAATAAGCTGGTGCTGAGCTGAATAAACAACCACTTTCTGTTCCAAAATGGCCACCCGTACAGCGCGCTTCAAGTGGGTTAAATTGCTGTACCTTGACACGGCGTGAACTGTTTGGTGTTGAGTTTTTACATGTTCTCCTCGTGTCCCCTAGGGTAGGTACCGTAAAAAAAACGTGCAGTAATCTTGTTCTCTATACTGCCTCCCCCTGGTCAGCCGGGGCGTCTGATGGAGGGGAAAGGAACTTGTTGGAATAATGTGTTCCTTCCACTACGTCCAACCGGGGAAACTCTCCCCTGTCAGGTGATAAGAAGCGGCTTGCTAGCTCCTCATGCATTGAAGGAGGCATGAGCTCAGTTCTGGGCTCTCCCTAGGCTGGCAGAGGGAGAGTAGCACCCGCGATTGCATATGCAATTGGCACTCTGTGAAAAAATGGGTTACAAAATCGTGGGATAAAAATTATAGAATTGGTTCTCATGCCTTTTAGGATTATGATCAAATCAACTTACCTCATGAGAAGATTTTTTTCTCCAAAATATTTGTTTAAGCTTTCTATATCATTAAAACCCTCTCACTGTTTCGTCGTATGATTGTGTCGCACGTCGAATACAGCCAATCTACAAGTTCTACATTTCTTTAAAGATTTCCGCCTGCTGTATGTTACTGTATGTGGACATGCCCAAAGTATGAAATACCAGGTTGAAATTGGTTAATTTCTCCTGTGTGCTGTGGTCCCTGTCACTGCCAACCTCCACTGTTGCTCTGTGGAGAGTGTAGACAACCACATGTGTCCTCTGATACACATGGAGTCAGTGGTGGAAAGTAACTAAGTATATTTACTTAAGTACTGTACTTAAGTACAATTTTTAGGTATTTGTACTTTACTTGAGTATTTCCAATTTCCAATACTTTTACTTCTACTCCACTACATCTCGGAGGCAAATATTGTACTTTTACTCCACTACAATTATTTGAAAACTTCAGTTACTAGTTACTTTGCAGATATAAATTATGATATTATAAAACATACATTAACCACTTTAGCCCTGTTTTATACCTAGGCTATTTGAAAATAGCAGATCTACAAGCTCACAACGCGTCGCAGCGCGACGCGTTGTGAGCTTGTAGATCGGCTATTTTCAAATATTTAGTACTTTTACTTTTGATACTTTAAGTACATTTTGATGCCAATACTTTTGTACTTTTACTCGAGTACATTTTTTATTCTGGACTTTTACTTGTAACAGAGTATTTTTATATTGCAGTATTGGTACTTTTACTTAAGTAAAGAATTTGAGTATATTTTTCCACCACTGCATGGAGTCACCAGACACTTCTTTTCACCTGCCAGAGAGGAGTTTGACTATCTCTCCCTGTTCCCCTCCCTGCTGAACAGGCGGCCAGATCAACCAGGAGGATTCGCTGCTTAATGCAGCGCCGCCGCCGCTGGCTTCCCGCTCGTGAACACAGCCAACGCGTGTTCGTCGGAGCGCCCGCTCAAACGGGAGGCACCGCGGCTTTACCGTGGATTTTATAGAGACGTCAGGCTGTCCATTACCAGTTTAACACTACTTCAGTCATAAGCTGGATATGCAGTCATCCGGCGGTCCATGACTTGCAACCTGTAGTGATTGCCTGTGTTTCTTTGAACCCATTCACTGTGTCTGTGGTCTTGTGACTCAGTTCCATGAATTGATGCTCACGATGGTACTCCAAACATCATGTAGTCTAATGCGGACATTTAAGGAACTCAAACCCCCCCCTTTGGTCTTGTGGTGAAGGTTCTTTCATGACAAATAATACTCTAGGAGTCTCTGCTCGGTGCTGTGGTCATATCCCTATTTCTCTCTCTCCATCTCTTTGGCATTCTCTCTCTCTATCTGTGTCTTTCCCTCGCTGTCTCCATCATTTTCTCTCCCCCTTCTCTCTATAAGTAACAGATAGCATCTCCACACGGCTGTTCAAATAACCACAATAGGCCTTTTACACAAAGGCTCCGACACAACGGGACGAGACACAGACGGAGAAAAGGGGGGGGGGGTGTTTGAACGGCCGCTGGGTGCTGTGATGGCTACAGAAGAATAGAGAGAGTGTTTAGGCTGGTGGCTTTTATCAAAACGCCTTTTGTTTGTGTTGTTTTCACAGTGGATGTAGTGACTTGAGTGGGGGTCTTTTTTGTCTGTTATTTTTGTGTCTTGTTTTTGATAAGCTGTTGCTTCTAGTGCAAGAGAGATTTGATTACCATACGTGGAGATTGTGAATGGAGCACCATTATGTGGCACTCGTTCTTGTCTCCAACAAGAATATGCACTCAATATGCACTCTTTCTCTCTCGGAGAGAGAGAACGAGAATTCTACGGACATACAGATAACATAACCAAGGCGCTCCTCGGAGTTTGAAAAGCGTTAACATAAGGGCTAGTTCATCTTTGAACAACTTGTTGAAAACAAGCCAACAATTTAGGACATTTAGCTTGATGAGTGCCTTGGTTTTTCTCTATCTTATTTGACCCGGAAGGTTACCCCCCTTTTTTGACCAAAGAGGACCTTCACACAGTGCTTTTACCCTTCACTGGCTATAAGAACGCTGCAGCCCTCCTCTTTTGCGTTTTTCTTCGGACATACAGATAAATCCAGAAAGCAATTGAGAACGTGAAAGGAGAGAGAGAGAGAGAGAAGTATAGGAAGTTAGTATTAAGGAAGTTATAGAGGTGCAGAGAGACAGGAAGACGAAGAGAGGTTGAATGTCAGCCTGGCCTAGTCTGTGCTGCTCCATAATTATATCACTCTGACATTTCAGCTACAGTATGGTCCTGTTCCACAGCGGACATTTGTGTGTGTGTGTGTGTGTGCTGTGTGCTGTGTGCTGTGTGTGCTGTGTGTGTGTGCTGTGTGTGTGTGTGTGTGTGTGTGTGTGTGCGCATCTAGTGTGTGCATGTGTCTTGTGCGTGCACGTGCGCCTGTGGTCCTCGCAGTCAGTGGTGGAAAAAGTACTCAAATTCTTTACTTAAGTAAAAGTACCAATACTGCAATATAAAAATACTCTGTTACAAGTAAAAGTCCAGAATAAAAAATGTACTCGAGTAAAAGTACAAAAGTATTGGCATCAAAATGTACTTCAAGTACCAAAAGTAAAAGTACTAAATATTTGAAAATAGCCGATCTACAAGCTCACAACGCGTCGCGCTGCGACGCGTTGTGAGCTTGTAGATCTGCTATTTTCAAATAGCCTAGGTATAAAACAGGGCTAAAGTGGTTAATGTATGTTTTATAATATCATAATTTATATCTGAAAAGTAACTAGTAACTGAAGTTTTCAAATAATTGTAGTGGAGTAAAAGTACAATATTTGCCTCCGAGATGTAGTGGAGTAGAAGTAAAAGTATTGGAAATTGGAAATACTCAAGTAAAGTACAAATACCTCAAAATTGTACTTAAGTACAGTACTTAAGTAAATATACTTAGTTACTTTCCACCACTGGGCTCTTCCCCAACAGAGACGGGGCTTGAGATTGCAGGATTGATTGTTCTGTCTTGTGTCTGTGAGAGCATAGATAAACACAGGCCATCCTACTGCTTGCAAGTAGTGCAGCATCAGAAAAATACACATCTAGGATTTACTGCTGCTGTGACAGAACAAGTGCTTTGTGTGGGAACGTACGAGCACATGTTTACCTGCTTTTCTTGTGCTTGTCTATGTATGATCGCGTGATATCGATGTTTGTCGTTATCCTCTGCAATAATAATGTACGTATGTAAATGTCTGCCTTCTATTGTGCATGCCTCTTAACCTAATGGATGTACTCCATTACAGTGTGCACAGGATGACCCTTGACCCTTCCTTTACACCCCAACAAGGTCAAAGTGTCACACACACACACACACACACACACACACACACACACACACACACACACACACACACACACACACACACACACACACACACACACACACACACACACACACACACACACACACACACAGAGAGAGAGAGAGGCCAGGACAAATGACTGCCACCCTCCCCTACACCCCCACATGATGGCACTAATCCAATTAGCTCTATCGCTAATCATGCTAGTAATGACTAATGACCGCGGGTGCCATTGTCTGAGCCCTGGCCTAGACGAACGGCCCGTGATTAGTGCCTTGGCTAGCCTCGGGTAGCCATTAGCACCTCCGCACACCTTCCCAGAACCTCGAAGAGGGAAGAGACAGGGTGGAGGTCATCGTATGCTGTAATTGTGTTGGGCAGATTAATAGTCACAAGGTTAAATGAGTGATTTAACCCATTAATACCTGGAACGCATCTGTGTCACTTTTAGATTTCTTTAGGCTATTCAAAAATAGCAGATATACAAGCTCATAGCGCGGCACCGAGTGCCGCGCTACGAGCTTGTAGATCTGCTATTTTTGAAAAATCGTGAAAATTATTTTTTTACATTTTTTCCCGAAAAACTGTTAGGATTTAGAAAATGTTTAGAAGCGGCCTCAGGTCTTAATGGGTTAAGAAGGCTCCTTGATAGGTGGGTGAGGGTTAAGTGTGCGTTTTGACTGAGTCGGGGTAGATAATGGAGTGACGGGAATTTGTCATCCTGTTAATTGGAAGGGCAGTCATTGGATTTGAATTGAACGGAGACACAACCCCTGGTGACCCCCAAACCCCCTCCCCCACCCCTCTCTCTCTCTCTCTCTCTGACGTCGGTCTTAATTTTTCGTTCCTCCCCACAGCTGTCTCCAGAGACTGGGCCCAGACAGGGAGGGACCATGCTGACCATCACGGGGGAGAACCTGGGCCTGCACTTCAAAGACATCCAGAATGGCGTGCGCATCGGGAAGGTGACCTGCAACCCCCAGGAGGACCAGTACATCAGCGCTGAGCAGTAAGTCTCTTTCTCTCCCTCCCTCTCTCTGTCTCTGTCTCTGTTGGCTGCTTGTTATTCAGGCATCTGGTTTCTCAGTGCATTTCTGTTCAACTCTAAGGTCGTTGTTAGACCACAGGTGTCCATTGACATTCTAATCATTAGTGTTAATGGTGTCCGTCCGTCCGTCCAACTGTCCATCTGTCCACTCATTCATTCATTCCTCCTTCCATTTGTGTATTCACCTGGCTGCCTCTGTCTGTCTGTCTGTCTGTCTGTCTGTCTGTCTGTCTGTCTGTCTGTCTGTCTGTTTTGTGTGTCTGTCTTTGTCTATCCGTCTATCCGTCCGTTCGTCTCATTGATTTCCGTCCGTTCGTCTCCTCCTTTCACTGCCCCTAGTGCTGATTTTAAATGGATTTGAGACAACGCAAACCCCAGCAGAGATACCTAGTCTGTCCATAAATATGCATCGCTCCGTTTCTCTCTTATTTTTCTCTCTTTTTTCTTTCCCTTCTTCCTTTTTGTTTCAAACTCTTTCTCCATAACATAAATGTTTTTTTAGAGCACTCTTCCTGAACATTTTTGCTTGCTCTCTCTCTTTCTTCCCTCTCCCTGTTAGTGTGCTATACGCTCTCTGTGCATTAACTGTAGTCCCAGGTTTTCAGAAGGTGGTGATGTACCCGTTTCCTGTTCCAATTCATTCCCCATAGCTTATGTTAGATTGGCTCAGCAGCAGATTTGAACTTTTTTTGATTGATTGAATACTTTATTAGTCAGAAATGTAAACGGCATGTGGTACAGTGAAACGGATAACACAAAAAAAGTCCTCAGGACTTGTTTCCATGGAAACACACATGTGAAGGTGTCATAATATGACACCTTCACATGTGTGTTTCCGGTTCAAACCTGCTGCCAAGACTCCGGTTATGCACAGAGCCCATTGCAAAAGGTTCAGCTTCATTATATTATTGGAGCTACCTGCCCTGCATATAATTAATGTTCTCACAAAACAACACATTTGCGGCTACCTAAATCACGTGGTGGTGTGAAGCTGGCATCAAAGCTGCTAAATGTGCCATAATATACAGTAGGTGTCTGCATTTCATCGAAGAGCAAAGATTTACACACAACATTGCCCCAGTTACAACAACACAATCGTGGCCTGCTCCTCACAGCTGGAGATGTACTCGGTATTCACTTTTCATCTTTATTACTGTCGGATAAATAAATGAAAAAATAAATGCATGATTCATTAGGTTGGCTCTCAGCAGTATGCACACACACCCCCAACGTATATTTACCGTCCTTCTCCTCGGCAACAAGGAAATTAGATTTTTGATTTGTCAAATCACGAGCACAATGCTCAGGAACAAACGCTGCACACATCAGACGTGTGATGACAGGTGTCCCTACAGCGCCTTCATAAATACATAGCGTTGTTGTCGGGCAGAAACCTCACATCTCAATTTACATTTATTTAGTTCGTTTATTTTTGTACATTAATACCCTACTTCGTCATGCTACGGTGTCACACAAAAGTAGCAAAAATAGGTCATCTATAAGTGGTTACGTTTGTCTGTGGGCCCAATGAACCCAATGAAAACGATTAACAGAAGCTTGTGACTAAATAACGACATTGGAAAACAGGTTATTTTGAGCATTTCCTGAAATGTTAATTTTTTGTTGGTTATTTGTTTGATTCGTTGTCTATTTGTTCGTTGTCTATGTTAAATTTAATGTAAAAGTGTCCTCTAAGTCCATATGGGCTGGGCTTCCTTGGAAGCATGACGGGTGATTTGATCCACTTTTATTGTCACACAATGGCGTTCAAACCCGACCTGAATTATTTTATTTTTTGCCACTCCCGGGAGCCAGTGGGTGTTTTCACAACTTCTCCTGTAAGCCGTGTTCGTTCCATTCTTGCAATTAACACCTGGAGCCTTGAAGTGTGGGTTGGTTGGGGGGGGAGGGGGGTCATTGTTTAACCCTGTCAACCCCACATCGTGGTATTGGACGGTTGCCATGACATCCGGAGGAGGAGGCGGGCGCGGCTGGCACAGAGGCAGGCTGTCATGCTAATTAAAAGTGATGTCGGCCATACGGAGGCATTAGCGGTCCGATAGCTCGCCACACCGCTCTGACCCCGTCACAGCCGTAACATGGTAGGCGGGGCGGGCTGATGGGTTTGACAACGTCATGTCAAAGGTCAACTACGGGCGGACATTGGAGGAAAGGAGGTGTGGTGGTGACTGACTAACGCACACACACAATCTAGACCAGTGGTTCTCAAGTGTTTGAATTTTAAGGAGTCGTGTACAAATTGGAACCAAATGGACCACTCTAAAGCTCCTTACACACCGGGGGCGAGTTTTTCATGCGAATAATAAATTTTTTTTTAAACCTTATAAAGTCAATGCAAGCTTCCACGGAGTGAAAAAGCAAAAAAGCGTATTTTAATTATTCGGAACGAGTCCGAATTTTGCGTATATTCGCATAATCGCCGGTGTCTAATGACCTTAAGAGTTACAGACCTGTAACATCGGATCTGTTCCAAAGGAGCCAATGTGCTTCCTATTTTAATCACAGGCTCTTGTTAATATTTTTCATTGATCGACTTTTTATAAAACCCACAGACAGACTTTCAAACTGGCGTCCCTATTTTGAGAATGTAAGCGATTTAATTTTTTTAAATTTTTTAAAATTTCAAAATCTTTCAAAAATAGTGAAAATAAGATTGGCTATTTTCACCTCATTTGTCATACGATGAAATAGGGCATTAATGATAAAAAAAAAGGAAAAATCTGCACACAGCGGAAACAGAAGTTGACGTTGAACACACTTTATTGTACTGCACACAGTTCCTGAGGTGTGTTCTGTCTCTATTGCTTAGAGTGCAGAGTTGTGTTCGTGCAGTGAAATTGGACAGTGAGAATCTTTGACATTGCTTTCCTGTCACCTTGGCTCCCGGCAGGGTTGTTACTCACCTCTACTGTCACATATAGGATGCTATATTTCATATACTGTACACCTTCTGAACAAGAAACCCCTGTAAGACGGTCCTCCGTCTTAATTGCATTTTTATGTTTCCCAGAAATGACCATGTTTTTTGTTTTTTTTGTCTCAATGACTAATTACATTGCAATTATGTAAATTAGTTAGCAGAAGTGTAAAGGCTCGCCGTTTGTTGAAACTTGGTGTCAAAACTGTTAGGCGCCGTCACAAAGTAATCGGCAGCTCAATATAGCTGCGTGTTGTGTGTGCGTCAATGCAGCGTTGCTATTGGCCGAGCCGTTCAGGTGTCTAATCATAGCCCCGCTCACAGCAGGAGGCCCGTGAATGGAAAATAAAAAAGAAGAAAGGCGACGGAATGCGGATGTCATCGCCGTGGCAACGACGCTGTTGCCGTGGCCACCTGCAGGGAGGAGGGAAGCGAGTTAATAACTCATTTCAGGCAGAGAGGGACGGGCGGAGAGAGAGAGAGAGGGTAGAGCGAGGAACACAAGCCTGTGCAATTAATCAACTGCTCTTACTTTTACCCAGCTCTCTTTCTACTGCACTCTTAATCTCACTCACTCTCATTCATTCGCTCTGGCTAATTAACAGTCAAGTGTGTCTCCAGCATGTGAAACATGAAGTGTGTGTGTGTGTGTGTGTGTGTGTGTGTGTGTGTGTGTGTGTGTGTGTGTGTGTGTGTGTGTGTGTGTGTGTGTGTGTGTGTGTGTGTGTGTGTGTGTGTGTGTGTGTGTGTGTGTGTGTGTGTGTGTGTGTGTGTGTGTGTGTGTGTGTGTGTGTGTGTGTGTGTGTGTGTGTGTGTGTGTGTGTGTGTGTGTGTGTGTGTGTGCGTGCGTGCGTGCGTGCGCGCGCGCGCGCGCGCGCCCTGGGCTTGGCTGCCACTGCAAACTACCCCTCCTTTCCCTCAATCATTTTCTCCAATGGATTTTCACTTTGCTAGTCAGTGCCCAGGGCCAAGGACGATGCTTATGGTTCTACAATATCCACTAAAACACACAAACATACCATGTCAGGGCTCTACGCTCACTTTTTTTCCCCCCCAAGGAGTATGTGAAAAAAAATATAGGGGCACAAAAATAAATTCCTGTCTTATACATTGAACATTTAAATCTATGCATTGATTTGAATTTCAATTCAATCTTGTGTTGACCGATGACCAAACCCATCTTTAACCAAGCTCTCTCTCTCTCTCTCTCTCTCTCTCTCTCTCTCTCTCTCTCTCTCTCTCTCTCTCTCTCTCTCTCTCTCTCTCTCTCTCTCTCTCTCTCTCAGAATTGTGTGTCGTCTGAATGATGCTACAGGTTACAGAGTTCAGGAGGCCTATGTTGAAGTGTGTGTGAGGGACTGTGCACATCCTGAATACAAGGCCCAATCGCCCCGGCCCTTCACCTTCGTGGTAAGTGCTGATAGAGACGTTTGACGCATGTCCACGTCCACGTTAGTGTCCACGTGTCAGTCTATCTCAGACACTGATGCGTGATTATGAATCCCGCCACCGTTATAGGATAGACCCACCTTAGCTGTGCCCGATTGGCTCCCTGGCAGGCATAGTTTTACTGAGGTTATCGTTAGGGTTAAGGTTAGGTTTAGGCATAGTTGCAAAAAACGAGAACTGTCAATCACAGCGATTACTGGCCAATCACAGCGGGTTTTGCCTAGAACTGCGGTGGGATCCATAATAACGCGACACTGACTGGGATGAACCCAACTGAGTTTTACTTAACCCATTAAGACCTGGAACTGTGTCATTTTTAGATTTGAGCTAAAAAGCATTTTACACTTTGGGCTATTCAAAAATAGCAGATCTACAAGCTCGTAGCGCGGCACCGAGTGCCGTGCTACGAGCTTGTAGATCTGCTATTTTTGAAAAATCGTGAAAATGTGTGCAAATCTTTGAATATATATCGTTTTAAAGCGAAACATTTTAACTCAAATCGTTGCTTCTGGGGGGTCCCTGGAACAACATATTTTGATGGGGGTCTGCGGCCAAATACATATCATTTTGGGGGTCCTTGACATGAAAAAGATTGAGCACCAGTGCACCACTGATATAGAAACATACGTTTTTCAGAATACTGAGAGTTAGGAGACATGTAGAATCGGCTTCAGGTCTTAATGGGTTAAGATTTCTTTGGCTATTAAATGGGTTAGATGGGTTAGATTTGGGTTAGATTTCTTTGGCTATTAAAAAATAGCAGATCTACAAGCTCATAGCGCGGCACCGAGTGCCGCGCTATGAGCTTGTAGATCTGCTATTTTTGAAAATTCTTGATATTTTTTTTTTCTTTTTTTTTCAAAAAACTGTTAGGATTTAGAAAACATTTTTAAGAATCGCCTCAGGTCTTAAAGGGTTAATTGCTTTTTTTCATTGCAAGGGACATCCCTTGGTCAACAATGTGTCACTCACCCCATTCTCTGACCCGTGTGTCCCTTCTCAGTCTCCGTACTTCACCCGCGTCCAGCCGTCCAATGGGCCGGTGTCGGGAGGCACGAGGATCACCATCGAAGGCAGCCACCTCAACGCGGGCAGCGCCGTGGCCGTGAAGATAGGACTCCACCCCTGTCACTTTGAAAGGTGAGCCAATCCACCACATACCTGAATCTGATGCCATCCCCTCCCTAAACCCAGACATCATTGTAAGTACAAAATAAACAAAGTCCTTATGCTCCGTGGACTCGTACGACGGGCATCGTGGACCGAAAATAGCTGATCTATAAGATGTTCTTGGTCTGCAACGTCCATCATACGAGTGACGAAGTGTAAATCAGCCTTTAGCAGTGGTGGAGTACTCACATTTTTTTACTTAAGTAAAAGTATCAATACAATACTGCAATGTAGAAATACTCTGTTTCAAGTAAAAGTCTCGTATTCAAAATGTATTTGAGTAAAAGTACAAAAGTATCTGCATCAAAAAGTACTTAAAGTACCAAAAGTAAAAGTACTCATTGTGCAGAATGTCCCATTTCACAAGCTCAAAATGTATAAAAATCTTTTGAAAATAGCAGATCTACAAGCTCACAATGTATTGTAGTGTGTATGAGATGTAGTGTTAAAGTATTAAATTGTAAATACTGAAGAAAGTCAAAATACCTCAGAATGTTACTTAAGTGCAGTACTTGAGTAAATGCACTTAGTTACTTTACACCACTGGCCTTTAGTGGAGTGTGATGTCATGTTTGTAGGCAGGGTCACAGGGAGGAGCAGAGTGAACATTTCAACCTGTAGATGGCAGCACTGATAACCGTAAGATTCATGTCCTAACCGCGATATGAACCCGGATCCCCCGCCAACCCAGTTCAAAAGGCTGTACCTTAGTATAACTGCAATAACTCTTGTTAATCTACCTGAACACATCTAAACGTCTCAATAGAAGAGCTGGGAGACCACCTCCAACCACTGTTTGTTATCGTATTAACATACCATACTCTACCCTACAGATTGGCTAAAATAACGTTTTATCCACTTGTAATTCACTTGAATTATTCACTTGAATTATTCACTTGAATTATTCACTTGAATTACATGTTTTACCATTATGTAAGACATAAAAATATATTTACAGCTCAAAAACATGATTTAGTCTTTTAATACTTGCAACAAAAGCAAACAAAATGAGAAGACATCACTTTACTTGAAATTATGGTCCAAAATATTGACCATTTTCATGTGTTGTTGATTCATAGTCCTCCTCTGAAGAATTTCTCCCCTGAGTTTTGCCCCTCAAGTTGTCATCACCGAGTTGTTTGGACCTTCAGTATACTATTGTCAAAATCCCTCTGCTATGTGAAGGACAGACAGTAAAGCATTTCTCATGGGAGCCTGTGTCTTCATGCAGTTGTTCAGTGAATGACTGAAGTGTATTTTGTGAAATGTGTGACAGAGGTTTTTTGTTAAGCACACGTCTCATAGGGAATGATATAGACTGGACAGTACTTGTTAATATAAATCTTCTTTGTGTTGAACCAAAATCTAGTGTTTCACAACAGGAGAAACATCCCTTTTGATGTGCCATATTATTTAGATTATTATTATCACTGTGCCGAGATTTTGTTTCTAGAAGAGGAGACATGTTTCCAATTTGATCTGTTGATGCCGCTTATTCTTCGAACCAAAGTTCTATTGTTTAGTCTTTCCTGGCAAAGCAACAGTGAACTGAGGTCTGGACTCAATCGTCTCGCGAACAGCGTCTGGCAGATGGCAGGAACACCTCACGGTGCGAAAGTTCACAGTCAAATACTGAATGTTAATTTAACGCCTGAGAGTGTACAAATGAAACCAAATGGACCTGTATTAGGTCCATCTCCATGTTGGTTACACTTTGCACTCTCAGAGTTACAAATGGATAAACTAGAATTTTGGATTTAGTTTAGATAAAAAAGGAACTTTCAGGCGGGATGCGTGTTGGTCAAGGTGACGGGTGACGATAATGATTCTCTGGCTCTACATGAAAGGCATCCACACATGACTGTAACTTCCACTGGTGACTTCCTGCCAGGGCAACAAAAGACGGATCAAATTAACAAACTTGGACCTATCAAGTTATTTTTTGTCATATCAAAGGCACAAAAGTAAAGGCCAATTTAAAGTATCCTGGCACATCCCCAGAAAGGTGAACATAATAGCCCTGGCCTTTTCATGCACAGTGCAGCAATAACCTTTATAGCCAAAGTAATGAACTGGTTGAGTCCATCTCTTTAATGTGTCTTTGTATTCATTGGGGCCACAGCGCTTTAATCAAAACCTATTTACCCCGAGTCAGTCATCCCCTTATCTCCCTTTACACCCCCCTCTCTTTCATTCTCCCACTCTTTCTCTTTCTTTCAATTTGCCCTCTTCGCTCGGCATTCTTTTGTACAACAACAACCTTGTCAAAATCCGCACACGGCACCACTAGGCTGCTTCCACAGCGATGGTGTTGTGAAAGTGGTTGCCGTGGAAACCCGGCACTGGCAGAATGTAGAAAATATTTTTTTTTCCTCCCCCCACTCTCTCTCCTTTCTTCACACCCTCCTCCTCTCCCTTCATCCCCTCTCTTAAGCCACCCCTCAGTCTGAGCCCTCGGAGACGATGCCGTTGAAATTACAACCAGTGAGAGAGCAACGATGTTCTTCCCCCAGTCTCTCTCTCTCTCTCTCACACACACACACACACACACACACACACACACACACACACACACACACACACACACACACACACACACTCACTCACTCACTCACTCACTCACTCACTCACTCACTCACTCACTCACTCACCCTCCCCCAAGTGTCCTTCTGCAGGAATTAGTTTTCACTCCTCCATCTTCATCTTCTTCTTCGTCGTGTGTATTTCTGGCAGATAATGGAGAGGATTTGTGGGTGGATCAACCAGGTGTTCTTGTGTCGAGATTTCCGCACAACACCGACTGTACCAGGCTGCACATAATGCGTGTACATTAATTTACACACACACACACATACACACACAGAGAGTGCACTGTAGCTCATACTTAACTGATATTGTACTGCTTCCATACTGCTTCTCCCTGTCTCTCTCTCTCTCTGTGTCCCTCTCTCTCTCTCTCTCTCGTATATCTCTCTGAGACTCTTCCAGCAGCATTTCTCAGTCAGACGGGGGAGGGGAGGGGACAGTGAAGTGAGGCACTGCAGTGGAGAGCAAAGTTTCTGGTGGCTGCATAAAGTTTCCCAGCCGACCACAGCAGGGGGGAGGGGGGGGGAGTTAACGTCACACAGAGATGACCAGCCTGATCCACCACCTCTCTGATCTGTCAGACAGACTGACAAGGGGGCCTCGGGTTGGGGGGGGGGGGGGGTGGTAGGGCTTTGAAGCACACACAGCAATCTGGGATACAAGCTGATGAAACCACGGCCCGGCAGGCTGAAAGACACTGGCTGTAGAGGCTGTGTGTAATAAATATTTCACATCTTATTTAATAGCTGAAAAAGTTATTTTGTCTGTGTGCGGGCCTCTTGTCAGAGTGAAACACACTTCAGCTTCTAGAGTGGAAAAGGTGGGACGATCTCTGTGTTTCGAACCAGGTCTAATTTGAAGTGTTGTGTGACTTGCCGTTTAAAGAGGTGGTGCCATGGTTTTGCACTTTTTCTGTTTTTCATGTGTCTATGAGGTTGATAGAACTTCATTAAGCCCCCCGGTGGTGTTTTTATGGTGTTTTATGTCTTCTCTGACTATTTGGAGTTTCTTCCTGGAGGCTGAAACCTTGAGGGTCAAAAGTGCCAATAGAGAAACAGGGGCATTGTGACATCACAATGCCATACCCTCCCCCTCATTATCATAACACAACAGGTGTGGGCATGAGGAGGAGGAGGGACTAGGACAGGTGGGTGGTGCTAAAGTGGTGGAGGAGGTGCTAAGGTGAGAACCAGGTATACTTAATGAACTGGAGGCGTGTCCACATAAAAACATAATTTTACACTTACTGTACACTTTTTTTTTTTTTGAAAAAAATCCTTACATAATAATAATACCTTATGATCAGGTTTTAAGGTTGAAAAATATCATGGCACCCCATCTTTAACTCTTTCCTGTTCTCGCTCCTGCAGGCGGAGCAACAAGGAGATTGTGTGTGTGACTCCCGCCGGCCTGGCCACGGGAGGCACTCCGGTCATGGTCGACATCAACGCCGCCGAACTGAGGAACCCCGAGGTGAAGTTCAACTACACCGACGATCCCACCGTCCTGAAGATCGAACCCGAGTGGAGCATCGCCAGGTGAGGAGGCTTCAGTAAACCCGCCGTTGTACCGTGGGATCAGCTCCGTCACTTATATTACTCTAATGCATCAGAGTGTTGTTACATTATGTATACCATATACGTCGACACGCAGCAGGTGTTTTTGATCTACGATTCCGCTTGATGCACACCTATGCAACATGTTCAAGAGGAAGCCCCCTGCTCATTATTTATTAACCCTTTAAGACCGGGGGACGCATCTGTGTAACCACTTTATCCATATTTTATACTTTTGGCTATTCAAAAATAGCAGATATACAAGCTCATAGCGCGGCACCGAGTGCCGCGCTATGAGCTTGTAGATCTGCTATTTTTTTTTAAAATCGTGTTTTTTTTTTTGCAAATCATTGAATATATATCTATAAAGCAATAGTTTTTTTACTCAAATCTTTGTTTCTGGGGTCCCTGGAAATATTCTTTTTGAGATGGGGGTCCGCAGCCAAATACATATCGTTGTGGGGCTCCTTGACACTGACATTAATATTATAGCAACATAAGTGTTTCAGAAAACTGTTTTAAACTGATTTAGAAGACATTTGTAGAATCCCCAGAAGCAATAACATTTTAGCTAGAAATGCTCGCTTTAAATATATATATATTCAAAGATTTGCACAACATTTTTCACGATTTTTAAAAAATAGCAGATCTACAAGCTCATAGCGCGGCACTCGGTGCCACGCTATGAGCTTGTATATCTGCTATTTTTGAATAGCCCAACGAAATCTAAAAATGACACACAGATGCGTTCTCAGGTCTTAGAGAGTTAATCCCCTGACTGTCTGTGGTGGCTGCCAGCCATACGTTGATGCCTTTTCTGTAGGTGCAACAACCAACTAATCTGAAATATGAAGTGTAGGTGGAAGACCGTCAATGTATTATTCATCTGGCATGCTCCCAGGCTCGGAGCTAAACTAAAGTAAACACACTCCTTCTCCGCCTTCTTCCAGACACGTGTTGAATTCAAAGGCACGCGATTCTTTATTCTGTTTATCGTTAACGTTTCAAGTAAGCCCTTTCAAAGGAGGAACGCAGGGAAGCGGAGGTCCCCTAAAGCAGTGGCGTGCGAGTTGATGTGAAGCTGCGGTGGCGGTCCATCTATAGATCTTTCCCTGACTTCTTGAACTACGTAGGCATCTGAAGATTTCCCCCTCAAACGTGTGTGTGTGTGTGTACTTGTATTACTATACTTGTGACAGCAACATGTCCCCACAAGTATAGTACAATTTGATAAATAGACACCATGAGGACCATTTTCCTGTTCCTGGTTCCTAACCTTGCGTCACCAGACTTTCCACTGCGGAGGAAAGCCTGGTATTCGTACTAAAACTAGCCGTGTGATCCGGTTTAGAAAAAAGGAAAAAAATTATTGTGGTTCCGGTGGTTGGTTCCAGTTCGTGTCACATTGTTTTTGTTCCCCACATAATGCGAATCAATTAGTTTAGACTTACTAGTCGCGCTACGAGTTAGAATAGAAAATGGACATTCCCAACCATTATTATACCAAAAGAAACCAAACGATTATACCAAATCTTACTTACAATAGAAAAATATATCCAGGTTAGGATTAGACATTAGAGGTTAGGGTCGGAGTTATGTGTGATTTACATTTAGTTGTGTGCCGTATCGTGCACCGAAAATAGCCGATTTACAAGCTGGTTCCCTTTGTACACTCTCAGAGTTAAATGAACACTCAGGATTTTAACGGTGTGAGCAGAGGAGAAGTCTCATTTGGAGAGAGACGCGTGAAGGGCAGAAGGGGTCTAAAAGAGAAAGAGGATAGTGTTAGCTTTAGCCTACGGGGAATGATCTCGCCGTAACTCCTGTTTGCTCTTTCAGTTTGGTCTCCCTCCCAGAGGAGGTGTAGGGCGCTGCGGGCTGATTGCGCCGGTGTTTACCAAGCGATTTTGCCACCACGTCCCCCTCGGTGACCCTGACACTTGAGCTGTTGTGCACGATTTGCTCGTATGCCCAGCTGTGCATGTTAGGAGGTGATTGTTGAAGGTTTATCGGGCTAACAACACACACACACACACACACACACACACACACACACACACACACACACACACACACACACACACACACACACACACACACACACTCACTCACACTCACACACACACACACACACAGTGCTGCACAAATTCAATGACGCCATAGTGTTCATAATACACTTGAAAAATGTGCTCAATTCTCTTGAGTCCCTCACCCAGTGGCTATCAAAATGCTCTTTTGTAAAGGCCTTAGTCTTTCCATAGCAGAGACCCTGTCCGCCCACAACAACATCTGTCCCCCCCCCCCCCCCTCCCACGCACACCTGCAGTAATGTCAGCTACCTCTGTCCAGCCCCCATGCAGACTGATGCTTAAATGCTCCTTTGCGACACGCTATTTTCGGACAACGACGCTTCATCATATGACAAAATATAAATCAGACCTTAGGCCCACTCTCACCCTGAGGCCCGGGGCTGGACTGACCTCCCTTACCTCAACGGCAGCTCCTTCTGCCTGCTGCAAAACACTAGACAACTCCCTGAAAGGACGGACGGATGGATGGAGGAGTGATGGTTTTTGGCTAGCCTCTCACTCGACCTCCCCATGTCTCTCTCTCTCTCTCTCTCTCTCTCTCTCTCTCTCTCTCTCTCTCTCTTTCTCTTTCTCTTTCTCTCTCTCTCTCTCTATGCGTTTTGCCCTTGCAGGACCTCCTTAATTCCACGATAAACTTGTGTTTACGTCTCTGCTGGCTGAGATACCAGCCCTAATGACGGTGTACTTTTTCTTTAGTAGCTGCTAAGAGTTCCTTTAGAGGATTCTTGGGTCTCGAGGCAGACGAACAAGTGTACAGCATTAATGCCCAGTGGGACCTTTTTAGTACTGAATCGACGTGCTGTTGCTTGCGTTTATGTAAGCCAGCAGTGAAGTTGTCAGTAGCCTACTTCCACTGCTACTTTCGTACACTGAGTCTGTTGTTGAATCAGCAGATGCTGAATTGCTGCGGCACTGCATCAGCCCTCCCTCTTACTGTTGTTCTTATTTGTATGCCAACTTGTTTAACTGCGGAACCCTTCACATTATGATAAAAGTCTTTCCCAGTGGAAAAAGGTCTCCACTTAACCTATTTAGACCTGAGGCCCATTCTAAAAACACTTTGTTTCAGAAAAGTTTTCTGAAAAAAGTACAAATATGTAGCAACATACAAAAACTTTATGTAGCTATATACTGTACAGCAATAACAACCCCAAAAGGGGTTCCCGGATTGAAAGGTCTAGTTACGTATAGGGGTTCCCAGTCTAAATGGGTTAAGTAAAAGTAGCAACTATCACAATGTAGAAATACTCTTTTACAAGTAAAAGTCTTACTTAAGACTTTTTAAGCTAGTACAAAAGCATTAGCTTAAAAAAATGCTTAACGTAGCAAGTAAAAGTACTCATTGTGCAGATTCACAGAATTCCCATTTCAGAATCATGTATGTTATTGGACTATAATTATTGATCGTTAACCAATTTAGCCCTATTTTATACTTGGACTATTTGAAAATAGCCTGCTATAAGATCTACTACATCTGTATGAAGATAAGTAGTATCGAAAAACGGAAATAATCAAATAAAGTAAAAAGTCCTCATTATTGTACTGTGAGTAAATGTACTTTCCACCGCCGGTCTTTAGTGACAGTGGAGACTGTCGTGAAAGCAGCATGTGGGAGTTCAACCCGTGTTACCGGTGTTTTCCGATTGGTCAGCTTTACAGAGATGTGAATAGGTCACAGATGTAAAGGTTACAGAACAACGTGTCAGATCAGTGCCCTCTATGCAATCACTGAATACATCTCACGCTGGAAAACGCCGCTAATTAGCTCTCAGAAAATCACTGCGGTTCAGAGGCTGCATTCGAGGAGAAATACATACAGTATATATACAGTCTGTTTTCCTCTATCTAACCTCCCATGAGAGTTTAAAGAAGCATGTAACATCCGCACAAGCGGCGTAAAATTACTATCATTACCTGAGAATGAGAGCAGACTCACCAATTGGTTCGCTGAAACTGAGTTTGTGTGTGTGTGTGTGTGTGTGTGTGTGTGTGTGTGTGTGTGTGTGTGTGTGTGTGTGTGTGTGTGTGTGTGTGTGTGTGTGTGTGTGTGTGTGTGTGTGTGTGTGTGTGTGTGTGTGTGAATATTTTATAAATGATGTGTTTTTCCTTTTCTTTTTTTTTTTAGTGGAGGTACTATGTTGACGATTATTGGAACCAATCTGGCAACCATCAAGGAGCCCAAAATGAGAGCCAAGTATGGGACTGCCAATTCAGTCAATGTAAGTACTTGACCCTTACACCAGCATACGCTGTTCAGCTACTAATAATAAACAAAAACTAAATGTAATGAGTGAGATGGAGGAATGATGGACGCAGTCAGATTCCTCCTCCTCCTCTCTCTCCATCTCCCTTCTCCATCCCTGGAAGGTGGTGTCACATATTAACAGATTACACATGCACGCGCGCGCGCACACACACACACACACACACACACACACACACACACACACACACGCGCGCGCACACACACGCAATCACACCTGACCTGTCAAGTCGACCACCCAGCCAAGGGCCTATTTTCTATGTGTTTTTGATGTTGAATTTCCTTTTAACAGTTTAACCTTTGAAATGTCAACCAGCAATAAATCGGCCCCAGCAAATCCCTTCTTCTTCACCTAGCACCATGGGGCCTGGCTGACCTTTCTCAAACCCCTCCCATCCTCCATTCACCTGGAAGAAATCTTTGCTTTATCACCATTTTTGTACTGCTACAGTACATACAGCAATACATATAGTTTTGTTACCTATCTATGCATTCTGTTAGATCTCGTTTGCACACGCTAGCTAATTAACTGTGACTATTGTAAGGTTAAACTCTGAATGCAAAACGTTAGTTTTTTCCATCATGCAGTTAGCATGTCATGTTAGTATCAGTGACTAGTGGCTAACCTCACTTGTTTATCTCCGTGTCATTACCGTCTCATTTGTTCTCCAGTGAGTGAGTTTAGTGTCTTGCCCAGGGGGAATTTAGAGATGATATCAACAGCGATTACAACACTGATGCTATTAAGCCAGCCTCTTCCTCATTATGTCTTTATGGAGACATTTAATCACACAGGACACGGCGATGGCACGCCTTTGTCTTAACTCTCAGTTCCAGCAATTGTCCATGCCGTTTTAACACTTGAATGTGGGCTAACATGGCTTTGTGTAGGAAGATAGGACACTGTTGATGATATATCTGTCTCTGCGTCAAAGACACCACTGTAGGTGGCAGTGACTTTGTCAGAGGTAGAATAATTAAATTAAATATGAAATATTAGATCCACAAGCTCACAGCCCGTTGCATCGCAATGCGTTGTGAGCTTGAGATGAACTATATTCTCTATTTTTGTATGCCACCAGTTTACAATGAAGTATAATACACTGTTAAGTGTTTATTCAGACTAAGCAATTAGTTGATTATGAAAAATCTACTGGAATTTGTTCTTGTCGATTCGTTGTTATATTAGAAGAAAAACTAATTATTAAACAAAATTGCTTCTTGATTCACCTAAATGAATAATAATTAGTTGGTTATTGGGTCCAAATATTGGATAAATCGGAAATAATTACCCAGCCTTATCAACTGTCATAATGGAATCTTAAACCGCCATTTCTCCTCCCATATCTGTCCATCCTTTCATCGCCCTACTTTCTCTTCTACGTATCTCTGCCCTCTCTTTCTATCCATCCGTATCTTTCTCCCTATCTTTCTCGCACCACATTAACTTGTTTTATCAACCTCTCCCTCTCTAGAACTGCACGGTGGTCAATAACACAGTGATGGTGTGTCTGGCGCCCTCTGTGGCCGGATCCGACAAAGGTTTCTCTGACTCGGGCAGTGGGCCAGACGAGATGGGCTTCATCATGGACGACGTGCACTCTGTCCTGGTGGTCAACGAGACTTTCAGTTACTACCCAGACCCAGTGTTCGAACCACTGAGTCCCACGGGCATGATGGAGCTCAAACCCAGCTCACCACTCATACTAAAGGTAAGTACTCTATACTTTGTGCGGTGCTCTGTACTACAATCTTTTCTGTCTATTCTGGAATCTGTACTCTGTGTCATTGCCAGACTACTGGTGTGTGTGTGTGTGTGTGGTCCATTATCAAGGGGAGGTTTGCTCAGTAAGTTGTAGGTTTGAATGTTTAACCCATTCAATCCGGTAACGCATCTGTGTCATTTTAAGATTTCTTTGGCTATTCAAAAATAGCAGATCTACAAGCTCATAGCACGACACAGAGTGCTGCTTTTTTTTATTTTTTTTAATCATGAACAATTTAGCAAATCTTTGAATATATATATTTTTTCAAGCGAATATCTTTAACTCAAATCTTTGCTTCTGGGGGGTCCCTGGAACAAAATATTTTGATTCTACAAAATGTCTTCTAAATTCTAACAGTCTTTTGAAAAAACTGCTATATCAGTGGTGCTCAAACTTTTTCATGTCCAGGACCCCCAAAATTATGTTTTTGTCCGCCGACCCCCATCAAAATATGTTGTTCCAGGGACCTCCAGAAACAAAGATTTGAGTTAAAAATGTTGTTTCAAAAAAATATATGTATTCAAAGATTTGCACAAACGTTCAAGATTTTTCAAAGAAAAAAAAAAAAAATCTACAAGCTCGTAGCTATGAGCTTGTAAATCTACTATTTTTGAATAGCCCAAAGTATAAAATAATGGTTATGGCTCAAAAATCTAAAATGACACAGTATGCGTTCCCGTATTGAATGTGTTAATATACTGTAGGCCTCAACACGTTGGCTCACACAAAGAGTATAGCAATGGCAGAGCATCTAACTAGCTGCCAAGACCTCAGTCGCATAAACAGTGATTTTAGGAAATGCTCCTCCACCCTCCTGGTGAGCATCATATGCCGATGAAGGCTCGGAATAGCATCTGAAATAACTTCCTTCTCCCCCATCATCCTTCCTCATTCACTTTGAGAGCTCTTCTTTCTTCTGCCGTCTTTTCAGGCTTGGCACATTTTTGAAAGGCTTCTTTCCGTCAATAGGAGGATGTGGAGCCTTTTGAGAAAATAAAAAGTTGCTTTTAAATTGGGGTTGGAGGGGAAAGTGATCTTTTATAAAAAACGGGCCAGCATGCGGACGCGCCACCTGCTCAGATTGCTATCCGCTAAGTTCTGAAGAGAGTTCACACACAGCCCTGGTTATATAAGCCTCAGATAGGGGCTCTTTTTTTTCCTACATGTTTGAATCAAAAGCATGTATAAACCACTTAAGCCCTATTCAAAGATGTTCAGAAATAGCCCTTCTACGAGCTCACAAACACATCGCGATGTGTTGTGAGCAGGTAATACCAAACGCATAAAAGATTGAAAGCTTATTTCCATTGAGGTACGTTGAGTGTGTGTGTGTGTGTGTGTGTGTGTGTGAGATGAGTGCCACATGTTGGGGGGGGTAGCAAAATGTCACCTATAATGACATGCCCAAACTAGGGATGCACCCTGCCCCCCTCGTTGTGCACCTCTTTGTCATTTCATCTGTCCTCTTGAACTTCAAAGCCCTTCGGGAGCGAGCAGAGAACCACCGTGCAATTTCATGCACAAAAAAATAAAGCTCCCTTTTTCATTTCATAAAGCCCCCCCCAGCCAATCAGGATACAGCTTTAGGTATAAGGATATGTGCCTCTCCTCGATGCATTTAAATAAAGATTCTGTAATGAAAGTCGTGCTCCGGTGAAAGAACTTCCAAAATAAGCAGCGCAGGAATGGCATCCTATTAAATAATTGCACAGAAATTAGACACGCATCACGATTTTCCGAGCAATTAATTCCATCCCCCTGCAAAGCCTGTTCCATTCTCTCACCCCATGGGGGCGGGTGGAATGGAGTGAGGCGGGGGGGGGGGAGGGGGGAGGGGCTTTGAGTGAGTTTTATTTACCCCTATAATTGGTCCCTCCTTGGCCAAACGGAACACAGCCAACCAGCGCTCTTTACCTGTGCCAGGCTCGAGCAAAACGCTGCACCAGATCAATTGATGCCTCGTGGAAAACGATTGGCTCGCTCTTCGGGTGTCAATAACCCCAGGACTCTGTTGAGAGAGAGTAAATAACAACGATCGGACATGGTGCGGCAGGCATGGTCATTCTTTTGATTCTGGGAATACTTTCAGCGAGTGCTGTGGTTTTGGCACGCAGTATGAAATACTCTATCACTTTAATAAAAAGGAAGTTGACTTCAGCGCCGCAGGGACACAGTTTATATGCAAGGTGGAACAATTGCTTTCATGCGTGTAATTTATGTGATCATTTAGTTTACATAGCCCTGCGTGACCACCCTGTCTCTGCCTGTTTAAGTGATCTAAGTGTGTGTGCATTATTTTCTTTCCAGGGCCGAAACCTGATCCCAGCAGCCCCAGGTAATACTAAACTCAACTACACGGTCCTGATTGGAGAAACCCCATGTATCCTCACCCTATCAGAGAGCCAGCTGCTGTGTGAATGGCCCAATCTCACCGGAGAACACAAAGTCACTGTGAGTTCATCTACATTTACACCCTACTCAAAAGCAGTGTCTAGTCACCATGGACTACATATTCCCATACTCACAATATTGTACACACACACACACACACACACACACACACACACACACACACACACACACACACAGGCAAGCAAACCGTAGCTACAGTGTTTCTGTAGCTACTGTTTTCTGTGAGTTTGTTTGTGTCACAATCCACTTGATAGCTTTTCACTCCTCTGTTTTTATTCCCCATATCCGTCAATTAGACTGCAGTCTTTTTCTGACTGATACAATTACGCACAAACACACGCAGTACACACATGTTTGTCATGTTTATATCCTAGCACCTTTTCAACAGTCTTGTCTGGCTTGCGTCCTGCTTGGGATTTCAACTCTATTGATATTCAATGGAGACTGGTGGGTGGATGTGTTCGTTCCAAACACACATCTCCATCCTTTTTATTCAAATGTTAGTGGATCCAGTACTGCTATGAAGTGATATGATTGAAACGTGTGTGTGTGTGTGTGTGTGTGTGTGTGTGTGTGTGTGTGTGTGTGTGTGTGTGTGTGTGTGTGTGTGTGTGTGTGTGTGTGTGTGTGTGTGTGTGTGTGTGTGTGTGTGTGTGTGTGTGTGTGTGTGTGTGTGTGTGTGTGTGTGTGTGTGTGTGAGATATGCTAGTGGTTCCTAAGACAGCCCTAGGGCACAGATGTTGCTACTTCTGACCCAGATATGGATGGGGGATGTGTGCAGCAGGCTTTTGGCCTGCTTTGGCTCAGCTTTTTGACAGCATAGCCTGCCAACATGGGTACACCACTGGATACCAAGCTGGCTCTGTGTTTTTCTTTTTAGGAGGGTGGATTGTAACTTAGTTCAAGGAGTATCGTTAACTGCCCATCTGTATGAACCCCCAGATGTTCAGTGTCCACATTTACAGTAGATGGTTTCAAGTCTATTATGAAAACCCCCTGGAAATTGGCTAGTAGCTTAATCTGCTACAAAGCCTTTTTCCTCTTTGCTTGAGATGAATGTATTTTGTATATGGTCCCTGATAC
This sequence comes from Gymnoscopelus braueri, assembly GCF_963280865.1. NCBI lineage: Eukaryota > Metazoa > Chordata > Actinopteri > Myctophiformes > Myctophidae > Gymnoscopelus > Gymnoscopelus braueri. The sequence continues at coordinate 4,557,548 of NC_137612.1, read as the reverse complement.
AAATGAGGTAATACATTTAATTAAGTCTTTCGTGAAAAACCCATGTCAAAATGTGAAGGAGTTTAATGGAGTGATCATTTAACGCTGAAAGTGTGAAAACTTCAACCTTTTAGGTCCTTTTTTGCACATTCACACTGAGCTGGTAATAACAGATAAAAATAACTATCCAGTAGACATGTTCTGTCGGCTGCATAGCCAGCTGCATAACAGCTTTTCTCCCCCAGTAGCTGATGTCTTTTCCCAGGTCTCCTGTTACAAACAGGAAGTAAACAAAAGGTCAGAACGTTCAGGCTAGCTATTGTTCTATAAACTATCAGTTGATATATGTTTTTTCCTAGTGATTTATTTGCTCTCTCTTCCACCTGTTCACCAGATTGGATATCTTGCCCTCCGTGTGAAAATTGACCTTGCAGGTATGCATCAGGGGCTTTGACTTTAACCCTCCATATGTGAACTCACCTTGCTAGGTACGCGTGGGGGGCTTCGAGTACTCCCCGGGGACCCTCCAGATCTACTCCGACAGCCTGCTCACCCTGCCCGCCATCATCGGCATCGGAGGGGGCGGCGGCCTTCTCCTGCTGGTCATCATCGTGGTGCTGATCGCCTATAAGAGGAAGTCGCGGGATGCCGACCGCACCCTGAAACGCCTGCAGCTGCAGATGGACAACCTGGAGTCCAGGGTGGCTCTGGAGTGCAAAGAAGGTGGGTTTGGAGAATGTTTATGCAGAACAATAGCCGTGGGTGGCTTAGGACTGTCTTTAATTTAATACTTTAGTGCCAAATAATCTCCAAATATCAAATCAAAATGGATCTCCCACTTTTCCGTAGTTCACATCATATGCCACCACCTCGTTATTTAATCACATGAATCCTAGCATCCCTATTCTGGGAATGTCATAATAGGCATTTGTCAAAAATGTTACGTTCAGCGAAAATAGAAGAACTTTCCTTTCAAGGTGTTCTTTACTGTTAAGTCTTGTGTACTGGTATATGACAGTAAAGAATAGTGTGTTGTGGTTCCCCACAACATTGTAGCAGCATCAACAATAATAATAATAATAATAATAATAGTAAATATACTGTATACTGAAATGGCAGATCTACAAGTTCACAATGTGTCTCGTTGTGAACTCAACTTTTCACTATTTAATGCAACAAAATATGTTGGGTTAAAGTGTGTGTTTAAAACACTGTATTTGTCTCTCCTTCTGACCTCATTGCACCCATCCACTCAGTGCCTATATCCCTTGATGTATAGTGGCACTGGTGGTGTGCGTGTGTGTGTGTGTGTGTGCAGCTGAGCGCATTTGATGTGTGTGTGTGTGTGTGTGTAATACACAAAATGCATGCATGCACGTGAGAACACTGTCTAAGTTGGTGTGTTTCCAGAGGAGCACTTTGATCTAAAGCATTCACCAGATGTTGACTCTCCACCCCAGGAGAGAGCTGCCTGGCTGGCCTTTCTACCGTTCACACTGAGAGAGAGAGAAGGTTGGGGGGGTGGGGGGGATAATCCGAGGGAAATCTTTAGAAAGATAAGGGATGAGAGGGTAAGGAAGCAAGGGCCTGATAAGGAAGAGTTGGGTTTATCATGTTGGTATAAAGAACAGAACAAAAAAGAGGAGAGCGAGCAAGAGAGAGAGAGAGAGAGAGTTGGAGAGACGCTAGCACATTACCATATATTCATTTGGCTGTAGATCCACTGGGAATCTATTGATGCTGTTGCTTGTTTGTCTGGCAAGAGAGCGGGGGAAACAGATGGAGAGAGAGAGAGAGAGAGGGAGAGGGAGAGGGAGAGAGTTAATGGAGGGGGTTATGTGGGACAGGATAATGTGCCGTTAGAGTACAATTCCAATGTAGATTCCAAACTTGTTGCATGGCTTTAGTTTCGCTCGTGTATACCAGAACATGACTTTAGTTGGGTGCCTTGTTGTCAAACTATGCTTACACACACACACCTACACACACCCACACACACACACACACACACACACACACACACACACACACACACACACACACACACACACACACACACACACACACACACACAGGAGGATTGGCTGGGCAGTTTGGTACCGAGTCCAGGTGCCCTGACCCTGTCTGTCCCCTGCTGTCACCACTGTCTGGAAGAAGACAACACAATGGATGGAGGCAGGAACAGAGGGAGGGCCAGAAGGAAGGAGGGGAGAGAGAAAGAGAGATAAAATAGGAGAGTTTGTAGAAGAGATGGAGGACTAAGAACAAAAGGGATGAAATAGAGCTGTGTGAGAGAGAGAGAGAGAGAGAGAGGATGGGAAAGATGGATTGGTCATTAGCAGACGGAGCATAAGAAGCAGTGAACAGAGGGATGGGATAGACAGAAAGGGGAACACAGTGGAAAAGAAAGAGGGAGAGAAGAATGGATTGGAAGATGGAGACAGACGGAGAGGGAAAAACAAGCGTGGATGGATGGATGGGCGATGGCTTAAGAGGGGGAGAGACTTTTTAAAAAACAATGCGCGCTCCGGTTAACCGTGCGGTCCAACAGTGTTTGAAGAAAGATGTCGGGTTTATGACCCAACAAATATTTTAGACAAACACAGGAGAAAATGGAGTGCGCCGGGTTGCTGGCCTGAAAGTGTGTCGACCACATAATCAAACATCCCCGGTTCGATTCCAGATGAAGACCCTTGTTGCATGTCCTTCACCCTCTCTGCCCTCAGTTTCTTTGTCTAAATAAAGCAAACACTGACAGAGAAAAATGTGTAGAACCAAACTTACTATAATCTAATGCAACAGAACAGTAAAATAGTACGTTCAAAGAAGGCCCGAGTCGCCTGAATACCGCAGCTAGGAATAATGGAATAGGACCCTGGTTCTATTTTGTGGGTTGTATTATCTGAACTGGGGCCATGATTAAGAGGGACAGCCGGGGGCATTCGTATTGCGCCGCTAGAGATAAAGCAAATCAATTAAAGCATTTTTTTTCCTGTCAAAGGTCATTAAACAACAGGTGTCAGGGGTCAAAGAGAAACATCCTAAAACAACTAAATTAAAGTAACGAAGCTGAAAATAAAGAGGATGAAATTAGACATGAAGAGAGAGAGGATTGAAAATGGACAGAAGGGCGGAGGAGAGATTGTATGAAGGAACGAGGGAGGGAGGGATGGATAAGAGTAGAGAGGCGAGAGGGAAGACAGATTAGAGAAGATGCAGAGAGAGCACCGTGAAGGGAGAGATAGATGGTAGAGGAGAAGGGTGACCTCTGAGGTGTCACTATGAGCGAGGGAGGAGAGGAGGGCAGAAAGAGACGGGCATGGAGTGACATCAACCATCTTAGTCTGGGTTTGGGTCTGTTTATTTGTTTGTGTGTGTGTGTGTGTGTGTGTGTGTGTGTGTGTGCTGGTGCCTTCTGGGTGACGCCACACACGCCTACAAAGGTGTACTAATATATTGTTGTTGTCGGGCAGAAACCTCCTATTTCCATATTTTTCGTTTTTTTTTTTTAAATAAATTAACTTTGTCATACTACAGTGTCACAATAAAGTAGCAAAAATAGCAGATCTACAAGCGCAAACACGTTGCGATGCGACTCGTTTAGAGCTTGTAGATATGCTGTTTTAGCTATTTTAAATTGTTTAACCTGAAAGGTAACAGTTTTGGACATAAGGTAACAATATTTGAACCATACAAGTACATATTTCTTTCCTACGCCTGATTTATACTCGGTAGTGTTGCATGGCAACAGAGCTACAAAACAAGCTTGCATTGCATGGTGACGTGTTGTGAGCTTGTGGATCAGCTATTGTCGGCACGCAAACAAATGATACATTAAGCATTTTGAGGGATTTCCTTTGTGCTGAGACTGATGTTCACTTGATTGATTCATTGATTGATTGAATTCTTTATTAACAGTTTTCAAAGAGCAGCACAGAGAAGTACAGTTCAATACAAGGCCTGTTAAGAGGATTTTAAACCCAAGAAAGCACTATGGCTTGTTTCCATTGGGGTCCTTTGTACTCAATTCATCGAAACATTTAATGACAGACAACTAGAGTTCAGTGAGTTAACCATGTGGATGTGACTTGAGAGATTGGATGTGATCTCGGTAGATGTGGTTTGTACTTGAACTGCATCAAAGCACATGCTGACTGGCAATGGAACACTTGTAAAAACAGTAACACACACAGGTGAATCATCTGGGCATTAGGTTACAGTATGTGTACAGTATGTGTACAGTACGTACATATGTCCCTGGGTGTACACAAGCTGATAGATTGCTTTATGTGTGCTGTACTCACATGCTCACGTGTGTGACTCCATTGTGAACTCCCCTCACGCCACTGAGTGCAACAAGAGTGTGCCTAATAACTGTTCTTTTCTCTTTTATTCTTCCTTCCATCTTTCTCTCTCTCTTTGTATCATCTCCACATTTTCCTTCTGGCTGGTTTTTGTTTTTGTATTTTTGTTTGTATTGCACTACTAACTACACTTTGAATTTCCTTCTTGTTGAAATGTGCTTTACTGATAAACGTGTCTTGCCTTACAATGATTATTTTATTCTGTAGCCCCGCTGAAAAATTTAAAATTGGATTATGCGTTAAACTGTTGATTATGCGACACATCAACAGTCAAACATCAACAGTCATTTCAACTGTACTGTAACTGCATTGCTAAATGGGTTTTCACATTATAATTGAATTTAATTGTGCTTTACTTTTCATCATTCTGTCATGGCTACATTATTCAGTCTAACCCCATCCTTTTTTTTTTTTTTTTTTGCAAAGCTGCTTTTACAAAATAGATGTGTACTCTAGCTACATTTGAGGGCTACATTCCAAACACTTTGAAAGAAAAAACAAACTCATCATTGCCATAACTTCAACATTCAACGTTAACATTCAAAGTAAAGAGGGTGCTGTCTATTGTTCTTAATTTCCGCTGGCCTGGAATGGCCGGGGGCGGGGATTATGTTTTCGCCCCCGAGTCCGTCCGTCCGTCTGTCTGTGAGCAGCTAATCTCAGGCACCGCTGGACTCCTACACATTTGGTCCAAAACTCACACAAATGGGTAAACATTCTCTCTGGAGTCATGTGAATAAGCTGCCAAAAAATGCCACAAATCCGGAACAATCTGCCACACATTTTAATCACACATTGAGTGGCCTCTAATCAATGCAGAGCCATATGTCATGAACGCAAAGTCCAATCATCCCCAAATTGGAAGTGCACAGTGTTTCTCAACCAGTGGGTTGGGATCCCCAGGGGGGTCCGCATATGTTTGGGGGGGGGGGGGTTTGATACCTAAAAAAAAAAAGATAAGAAAAAGACCATAACTGCATCAAAAGTAATCAAAAACTATACTATAAAAACTGGTCAAACATAGGCCAAATTGACAACATAATATAAAAAAGGCATAAATTGTGAAAATCGCCGATCTACAAGCTTGTAGATTGGCTATTTTCACTATTTTTCTGTGGAACCGAGTCAAACTAAATATAATGCCTCAACGCCTACATTCCAAGTGCTTGTCAGGCTGGGCGGTCCCCAGTTCAAATGTGATTTTTGGGACGTTGCGGCCTGAAAAGGTTGAGAACCACTGCTATAGAGCACACCTTTCTACTTTATATGATATAGTAGTGTATAATATATATTGATATGCCCACAGTAGGGACGACAGGATTTGACAGCGTATAATAACACATCCATATAACCATGTAACTCCTCTTGCAGCCTTTGCAGAGCTGCAGACAGACATCCACGAGTTGACCCAGGAGCTGGACGGAGCAGGCATCCCCTTCCTGGACTACCGGACCTACGCCATGAGGGTCCTGTTCCCTGGGATAGAAGACCACCCTGTGCTGAAGGAGATGGAGGTACGGGTCAGTAGAGAGCACCCCACCCGCAATATGGACATGCGCACACTCACACGCACACTCACACGCACACGCACACACACATGCAAGCATCAGTTTTGCCATGTCTGCTTATTATAAGCGACTTTGGGCTTCCTGTAAAGTTGCTTGTAAATATGGTGGTTGCAGTTTTTTGGGGGGGCTTCTTTTTAAAGTGTAGTTGCTTATTTGGCCTTATTCCATAATGTTGTTAAACCAGTAGTTCTCAAATATTTTCATGGCAAGGACCCCCAGATTAATATGTATTTGTCCGCAGACAAATGAGCTTGTAGATTGGCTATTTTGAAATAGCCGTAGCCTCTTTTTTTTTGCTTGTTTTCATTGACCTGGTTGCTTATTTCTCTCGCAATATCTGGCAAGCAGGCACGCACGCACGCACGCACACACACACACACTCACTCACTCATTCACTCACTTAAGCAGGTACACACTCTCTCTCACACACACATACACACTATCCACAATCATACAGGGACGAAACACTCACAAGATGAATGTGTGATGAATTTGTGTGTGGATACAGTTTTCTAGGGATTGGCTGTGTTGAACACTTTGATGAAAAACATTTAGTAGAAATTGTACTGCGCCTTGGCTGCCTGCTAGGCAGTGGGAATGTGTTGATGAAAATGTCACTAGCATACTGCGTGTGATTGGGTGGAGAAGTGTTTTGTGTGGGAATGGCTTTCACTTGTCACGTTCTGAAACCGAACGGAGCCAACGTTTCGACGAGTATCTTCAATATTTCGAGCTCTCTGTACACAAATGGCGTTTCTTTAGCTGCTTGAAGGTGAAGTCAATAATATCACATTGATCACCTGTTTGATATGCAGAGTAAGTCAAAGCGATGAGGTAGAATTTGGCACGAGTAACGACCATCGATGAAAAGGTCGAAGGGAGCTTGCGTTAGGAAGGTTTTGTTTAGAGGAGTGAGCAACAGGCGATTATAAATATATATAAAGTTAATATAACATTCATATATATATATATATATATATATATATATATATATATATATATATATATATATATATATATATATATATGTATATGTGTGTGTGTGTATATGTATATATGCTTGTAGATCGGCTATTTTCGGTGAAAGACACCGGCGCACAACTAAGTATAAATCAGGTGTAGGGGCAGAGCATGGGACATATCTACTAGTATTATCAGCAGTATTCCAGTGGGCTAGCCTAGCGCGACATTGGATTTTCATTTGTATGGGCCCATGCAATCACAAGCTACAGTAGCGTGCTAGCAGGTAGATCAATTTCTTATTACAGCATGAAGCTCACATCCCCACTTTCCCCACATACTCACTTTCTCTCCCCTTGACTCTCTCCAGGAGGGTGATTTTTTTTTTTTTGGAATGGGGAGGAAAAGGTGGAAAACCAGAAATAGGAAAATATCAATAGAGGACGGGCAGACAGGGCAGAAGAGGGGCGTTGAAGGATTGAGAGAAAGATGGACATTTTAGAACCGAGGAACCGAAGTGAGATAGACGCGTGAGAAGGAAGAACATTGTGAGCCCTGTGGTGTGAAGGAGGACTGGAAGTGACTCTCCTTTTCTCTTCACATACAAAGTACAAACTTCACAACATAAATGATGTGTGATACATGTGAGGCTTTGTAATGAATCCCATTCCCTCACACCTCCTCATGAATCCATTACTCCACTATAACACACTATTCTCTTTCTCCATTTCTCTCTCTCTCTCTCTCTCTCTCTGTCTCTCTTCGTCTGTCTCTCTCTGTCTCCTTCTCTCTCTCCTGTCTCCTTCATCCCCTTTTCCTCTTTCTCTTTCTGTCAACCTCTTCCCCTTCTTTTTCTCTCCATTTCACTCCACGCTTCACTCACATCCAGGTCCAGGCCAACCAGGAGAAGGCGCTGACGCTGTTCGGCCAGATGCTGACCAAGAAGCACTTCCTGCTGACCTTCATCCGCACGCTGGAGGCGCAGCGCTCCTTCTCCATGCGGGACCGCGGCAACGTGGCGTCCCTCATCATGACCGCCCTGCAGGGGGAGATGGAGTACGCCACGGGGGTCCTGAAGCAGCTCCTGTCCGACCTCATCGACAAGAACCTGGAGAGCAAGAACCACCCCAAGCTCTTACTCAGGAGGTATGGAATACTGAGCCGTTCTGACCTTTACCCTAACCCTAACCCCAAGCTCTTACTCAGGAGGTATGGAATACTGAGCCTTTACTGACCTTTACCCTAACCCTAACCTCTTACTCAGGAGGTATGGAATACTGAGCCGACCTTTGTGTATGTCCCGTTTTTTTCTGTTTGTTTGTTTGTTTGTTTGTTTGTTTATTCGTCATTATTAGTTATAGTATTGTTATTTTTAACCCATTCAATCCGGGAACGCCAACGTGTCATTTTAGATTTCTTTGGCTATTCAAAAATAGCAGATATACAAGCAGTGGTGGAAAGTAACTAAGTACATTTACTTAAGTACTGTACTTAAGTACAATTTTGAGGTATTTGTACTTTACTTGAGTATTTCCAATTTTCAGTACTTTTACTTCTACTCCACTACATCTCAGAGGCAAATATTGTACTTTTTACTCCACTACAATTATTTGAAAACTTTAGTTACTAGTTACTATTCAGATATAAACTATGATATAATGAAACACACATGAACCACTTTAACCCTATTTTATACCTAGGCTATTTGAAAATAGCAGATCTACAAGCTCACAACGCGTCGCATCGCGACGCGTTGTGAGCTTGTAGATCGGCTATTTTCAAATATTTAGTACTTTTACTTTTGGTACTCGAAGTACATTTTGATGCCAATACTTTTGTACTTTTACTCAAGTAAATTTTGAATTCTAGACTTTTACTTGTAACAGAGTATTTTTATATTGCAGTATTGGTACTTTTACTTAAGTAAAGAATTTGAGTACTTTTTCCACCACTGTATACAAGCTCATAGCACGGCACCGAGTGCTGTGCTTGTAGATCTGCTATTTTTGAAAAATCTTGATTTTATTTTGCAAATCTTTGAATATATATTTTTTATATTATATTATTTGTATAAACAAATAATCAGTGGTGCTCCAACTTTTCCATGTCAAGGACCCCCAAAATGATATGTATTTGGCCGCGGACCCCTATCTCAAAATATGCTGTTCCAGGAACCCGCAGAAGCACAGATCGGAGTTAAAATTGTAATAATAATAATAATAATAATGATGATATTAAACATTTTATTAGTGTGCGGTGGCATTTTGTGGCCCTTTCCCACAAAATGTCCCCACTCTGCCCTGCTTGTCTGTGTCACCCAGTGGTGGAAAGTAACTAAGTACATTTACTTAAGTACTGTACTTAAGTACAATTTTGAGGTATTTGTACTTTACTTGAGTATTTCCAATTTCCAATATTTTTTACTTCTACTCCACTACATCTCAGAGGCAAATATTGTACTTTTACTCCACTACAATTATTTGAAAACTTTAGTTACTAGTTACTTTGCAGATATAAATTATGATATTATAAAACATACATTAACCACTTTAGACCTATTTTATACACAGGCTATTTGAAAATAGCAGATCTACAAGCTCACAACGCGTCGCATCGCGACGCGTTGTGAGCTTGTAGATCGGCTATTTTCAAATATTTAGTACTTTTACTTTTGGTACTTTAAGTAAATTTTTATGCCAATACTTTTGTACTTTTACTCAAGTACATTTTTTATTCTGGAATTTTACTTGTAACAGAGTATTTTTATATTGCAGTATTGGTACTTTTACTTAAGTAAAGAATTTGAGTACTTTTTCCACCACGTCACCCATATGCAAAGGGTGAAACAATGAGAGGTGTCATGGGCTGACATCAGAACTATGATGCTGGTAGAAAAAAAAACGTGATTGTCTCTTTGTGCCAAAAGAAGAGGCCGTAACAGCAGGGGGGATAACCGTAATGAGAATGAAAGAATAGAGGGAGTGGACACGGGCTCATGAGGACATCTGGTGGGTTCTTATTCTAATACAAGCCAAGCTATGGAACAGGTTTAGAGCTTCTCTCTCTCTCTCTCTCTCTCTCTCTCTCTCTCTCGGTCTCTCTCAACCCTGTCCCTGTCACAGAGGATTACACCCTTGAGCGCACACACACACACACACACACACACACACACACGCAAGTATTACTATACTTGCGAGGACATGAACATTTTAGGGCGGCAATTTTATGAGTGCCATTTTTACCATTTTGTGCTATTTTTAACCCTAACCCTGAAGCCGAATTATTAGCTGATCTACAAGCTCACAACTCGTCGCATCGTAGATCTGCTATTTTTGTTGCGTCAATGGCGCACGATTAGGTACTGTATGCATCAGGCATATCTATAACCCATAAACCTTAAATCTAACCTCTAAATGTCTAATCCTAACCTTGAATCTTAACGCAAACAAATCTAAGCTTAAAATCATTTTTAACCAAACAACCAGGTACATTGACCTCACAATGTCTTATTTCTCACGTTCTACTATACTTGCGGCGACATCTGGCCCTCACAAGTATAGTAATACTCACACACACACACACACACACACACACACACACACACACACACACATAGGATGAGGAAGGTTGCATCGCAAAGAAAGAGGTAAAAGGAGGGGGGGATTTGGGGGTGGAGGGGGTGAAGGATAGAGGAATAAGACATAAAGGATGGGTGGGGGTCAGATGGAAGGAGGGGGTGGTGGGGGGGGGTGAAGGACATGCAGTGTCCTTCCCCCTTGAAGAGTGGCTGTGATACAAAGGAATAGAAAGAAATGGTAGTGCAGTGGGTCTCAAAGTGGGGTTCGGGGACCTCCACGGGGGTCCTCTTCAGCAAAATTAGTTAAAATGGCACCAAAATCTGTTTAACCACTTGAACCCTATACTGTACATCGGCTCAAAAAATATCCAATCTACAAGCCCACCAAAAAAAACTGTAATATTTTTGAAACATTTTAACCACAGAAAACTTGTATTGGGGTCCCAGCAACAATGGGGGTCAGCGGCCAAATACACATTTTAATTTGGGGGTCCTTGACATGAAAAAGTTTGAGAACCATGTGCTAGATCATACAAAAGGAGAGAGAGAGAGAGAGTGTTTGATGACAAATGGATAAAATGGGGTTCAAAGACAGGCGCACGAAAACGACAGGACTACACCTTAAAGTCCTCAGTGGTAATGTATCTATTTGTAAGTCTTAAGGTCCTTACACACCGGGGCAATTTTTTTCATGCGAATAAAAAAAAAAAAAGCGTCTTTTAATTATTCGGAACGAGTCCGAATTTTGCGTATATTCGCATATTCGCCGGTGTGTAACCGCCTTTAGACTCCATTTGGTTACATGTGTGCACAGTCTCAGAAATTAAATGAACACAGAAGATTTGACAGTGTAAGTAAGACTGTCCTGAGGGCAGACGGACAGACCGAGAGAAAAGAGGACAAAGGACAGGAGGGGGACAATAGGTCCAAGGTGCGATGTGGCGAGACAATGGAGACGTGTTGGGCTGGTCGGCCACGGCGTGGCCACCAGGCAGCGGGTGACTGTGGGTCGCAGATGTGTGTGCAAGCCAGAGAAAAATGGTCTGTCTCAAAATAATTTGGAATTAGACATTAAATGATAAAAGAAAAGTTATGTGTTTTTTTTTACCCCCCCCCTCCCTCCCTCCCCCTTCTCCTCCTCCTCCTCCTTGGAGAGATATTTAATTAAAAATCTAATCAAATAAATGACTCTCAGCCAGCGTGTCTCTGTGAATCCTCTTCCAATCCCCTCTTGGGGCATACGGTCACAACACGCTGTCCCTGCTAACTACGCTGTGCAGCCTCAGGAGCTGCTGTTAATAAAGCCAGACAATTATTAAATACATTTTTGTGCTATTTGGGTGTTTTTTTAAGGCAAAAGACCAACTTCCTTTTTAAACAAGAGCGGAGCTATGTCTGGACTAGGTCTGGACCAGGTCTGGACCAGGTCTGGACTAGGTCTGGACCAGGTCAGGGGCTTAGCCCCAGAGCCTAGTGGTCCCTGTTGTTCTGCCCAGAGCAGGTTTCACACTTAATTACAATTGATATAAACTCACTCAGATTCTAATCAGTAGCTTGTTGGTGTCACTGTACAGATTATGACGCAGAAGCCATGAATCTCCAATGACATACAGTATACTATAATATAAAACAAAAAAGTATAAAGAACGTTCTGAGAAAACGTCTCTTATCTGCTCACCAATGAACCACATCAACCACAACTCTCCTCCTGTTCTCCTCAGTCCTCCTCACACAGTTCTCTCCTCTCACCAAATTATGTAAAATAATTAGCTACAGAAATACTGTATGCTACCTGGGGTGCCTCATCAGTGCGTTATTATCAAGGCCTGAAGCCTCTGACTAGGCTCTGTCTGTAATAACACAGTTGAGTTTGTTGGCGGCATTCAAGTACTGACATCACATCATAATGTATGATGCAGTTGCTGTGTCCAAGGCTTGTGGTGTGCACTGCGATGTATAACATTGACATCACACTACGGTTTACCACAGATAACAGCTACACATTTACAAAATAAATGCCCAAACGCCCATCCTTATTCCCACCGCTACCCTCACGTCACCAGGCTTCCCTCAGTGCCTATGGAAAGCCTGGTTTCTATTTACTGCTCAGTGCTCGGCTCCCTGTATCCTGTAATTTGCACACATACATATCCCTATACACTCTAGACTGGATCTGCAAAATGCAAAGCGAATTGATCCCAGGCTTATCGCCTGCTACCAAGTTGTACCTTACCCAAAGCGTGTTCTGTCCAGGTGCATTTTGCCATCTCCCTGCTCTACTCTCCAATCCATAATATATAGTATTCCACTGACAGCTAAAAAAAAAATATATTCCACACAAATTAAATATCTCTCGACAAGCAACTTCAGGAAACGGAAGTGTTTGTGTGTCGTTAATACTACCAGTCCTTCACCTGCTAGCTCGCAAACTACAGGCACTGGCCTACTTTACTTCCCACCTCTACTTTACTCGTTTCATTCATTTCCAGTTCCTTTATTCCTCGCCACATGAAGATTATGTATTTCTCTGCAAAATGGACAATAAATATACCTTCCTTTGCTGTACACATTTACTAACCTGCCACCGCCGTTACTGAGTGAACAGTTGGAAAATAAAGGTTGTTTGGAAAGTAATGAAACATAACCCAGTTATACAAACCCACTAACCCACCTTAAAAGTATTGCATTTCACGTTCAGGTAGGAGTAAACATGGTGATAGTGAGAGGATAATTAAGCAATTTCGATACTAGAAGAAAGGGGTGTGTGTGTGTGTGTGTGTGTGTGTGTGTGGGTGTGGGTGTGGGTGTGGGTGTGTGTGTGTGGTAAAACTATGGTCCTGAAATAAACTTTTATTCCCCAGCTTTCCTCAACATACCCCCGGCACCAGCTTCCTTTTAGCTGTTTAACAAATTAGACCCAATAAGTCTGTTAATTACAATGCCTTATAATTGCTTTGTTTTCTTTCTGCGGGCGTGTGTGTGTGTGTGTGCTGTGCGTGCATGTCCACACGCGGAGGGTTCCCCTCATTACGCGGCAGGTTCACAATTAACGAGAGAAGTTAGCAAATTATACTAATTGCTGTATTTTTAATGAAGATGGGTGGGTTTACTTTTGCGAAGTGGGGGAGGGGGGGGGCTGATGAAACAATGAGAGAAATGGAGTGCGTTTGTTATGCCAAGGTAATTTGTTTGAGTGTGGGGGGGGGGGGGGAGACTTGCGGTGTCTGATAATTCCATGTTTCCCTTTGATGTGTGAACGCGTATTAACCCCACAACCACCACCACCACGATCAAAGTGTTGGTTTTTTGTGCCCACAGATCTTAGCCAGGGGCCGTGTTTGGGTTCGCTTGTTGCAACAGAGCGAAGTGGTTTGGGAAAAGTCCAAAGCCTCTTGTCTTGCGGTTCATGCGCTGATGTGTTTGAGCTGAGAAAACGACAAATCTCTCTTTTCTTCCTTCCTCTCTTTCCTCTCTCACGCTTATAATGTGTTTCCCTTGTTTTTCCCTTCACTCTTCGTGCCTCTTTCACCCTATTTCTGTCTTTCCCGAATCCCTCTCTCCCATCTTGCCTACTCCATTCATATTCATACTCTCTCTCTCTCTCTCTCCCCTGTCCAGGACGGAGTCAGTAGCTGAGAAGATGCTCACCAACTGGTTCACCTTCCTTCTTTACAAGTTCCTCAAGGTAAAGCTGTTGAACACACACACACACACACACACACACACACACACACACACACACACACACACACACACACACACACACACACACACACACACACTCCTTCTCCAAAAGTTTAAAACGGGTGTTTGAAGTGACACTAATGCTGTGGTGGTTGGGAATACAAAACGCGCGCGCGCGCGCACACACACACACACACACACACACACACACACACACACACACACACACACACACACACAGACACACAGACACACACACGCACACACAGACACACAGACAGACACAGACAGACACACACACACACACACACACAGCTGCAGTGTTAGATAAGGCAGTGGTAGCAGACTACCTGTCTACCTGTATAACTGTGCCTTTCATGTAGTGAGTTGCTGTGTGTGTTGTGAGTTGGAAGCTCTGCTGTGTTCTGATCACTGTAGCCTGTCACACTAGCCTGTATCTGCGGATGGATATTCTTCTGGGTTGAGTGTGTGTGTGTGTGTGTGTGTGTGTGTGTGTGTGTGTGTGTGTGTGTGTGGTGGGGGTGTTATAGGAGGGGCATCCAGGGATTTGTCACATTTGTTTTTTACCATTTCCCTCTCTGCAGTTTGAATCTGTCTGTCTGGTCTCTCTCTCTCTCTCTCTCTCTCTCTCTCTCTCTCTCTCTCTCTGTCTCTCCCTCTCTCTCTCCCTCTCTCCCTCGCTCTCTCTCTCTCTCCCTCTCTCCCTCTCTCCTGTGCCTAAATGTATTCAGAGGGAATTTTTGTGGTGTAAACTATGCTAAATTCCTGCCTACATCTCCTCTGCGTTCACATGTTCACAGCTAATTCAGTTTGAGCAGCTAGTGACACCACGGCCTCCCCTCTGTGAAACCTCTAGCCAAAACAGGCATTCTGCTGGACAGCTAGTCAGCAGGCCATGCAGGCCCCTCTAGCGGTCCCAGGCTTGTTTGTGTGTTTGTATGTATGTGTGTTTTGGCTCTAGGCGTGAGGCTGGCCAATCAGAGCTCTGCTCACAGACAGCAGAGTAAGTTACCATGGGAGCTGTCAGGGGAAAGTCCAAAGTCCCGGGCTAACTTAGATGGAAAGACAAGGGCATCAAAGGATGGAGAGAGAGAGCGGTAGAGGGCTGAAAGGAGAGAAGTATCCTTTAGATCAGTGTCTATCAACCTTTTTTGTGCCAAGGCACACCTGGCATAGCCAAAAAATCCCAGGGCACACCTAGATATACGGTATATATAATTATATATATATATATACGGTATATCTATATAAACACACTAGGGGTGTGCCGATTTTCACATTTCACGAAACGATACGATACGATATTGGGCACACAACTTCGATACGATACGCACTTTTTTATCATGAAAATATATGGGGGAGAAAAAAAGCAAATGCAAACAAATATTTCTGTTTTTGCATTATTCAGACATGCAAACTTGTAGCTTTTCAGCTTCCACTAGCCGTTTTGAATCCAAATAGGGCAATAGTGTGACACCTGACCCGAAAAGAAACAGCATGTTGTCACCCTTTTCACCTCGGGGCTGTTTGCATGCCTGATTATTGTTATTGTTTAAAAAAAAAAAAAAAAAAAAAAAACTTTTTTTTTTTTTTTTTTTTCAAAATCTTTTTTTTTCAAACCTCCTTCAAACGGCGCGGCACACCTCAGCAGTAGCCCCGGCCCAAAATTGGGACGTTTGCCAGGGTTGATATACACTGCTTTAGATAACAGTGAGGTAACATGAATAGAGTGTGAGAGAAGAAAGGACTCAACATTTATGTGTTCTGCTTAATATTTATACCTCCTTCTTAAGAGGGACATTTAGAAAGTGATATCATAGCATTCAGGTGGGCTATATTACTTGTAACTTGGTGACTCAAACAATGACTCACTCTGATGCACTTATTCCACAGCATGCTGCTCTGAGTAAATGTAAAAAAATAAAAAATGAGAGAGAGAAAAGAATAATCCTGTATTAGATTAGTTCGTTTTAAACAAGCAGTCAAGTGTAATTAGCTCAAGTTTATAGCTAATAGCTTTTATCTTAATTTTTTCATCAGATCAATAAATTCGTATTGGCAGTTTCAAATGATCTCCAGTCAACACATCATGAGTGCATGTGGCCTCGTTGGCACTGCTGCTCTAGCAGCTGTTTACATCTATCAGCCTGGTGCGCAGT
Organism: Gymnoscopelus braueri; assembly: GCF_963280865.1. Classification (NCBI taxonomy): domain Eukaryota; kingdom Metazoa; phylum Chordata; class Actinopteri; order Myctophiformes; family Myctophidae; genus Gymnoscopelus; species Gymnoscopelus braueri. The sequence continues at coordinate 4,541,236 of NC_137612.1, read as the reverse complement.
ATTTTAATTTAACGCCCTCTTGAATACATCAGCAGGATTTTTTCCTGCTGAACCGTGGGAGCTGCGTTTACCATGGCTGTGGATGTGTTAGGTCTCTCTAGTAGGGCTGGGCGATGTGACTTCAAATCAATATCACCATTATTTCAAACTTTTGCCTCGATTACATTTAATTAACAATTTTTTAAAGTGAAAAAAATAAAAAAAAAAGATCTACAGTCGTACGCCACCATTGTACAACAAAGTATAATACTGGGCTTAAGTGGTTACTCAGACTAATCTATTTAGTCGATTATAAAAAATCTTGTTGTTTTCGCGTTGATTCATTGATATATAAGACATTTTAAAAAGTGCTGCTTCTCAATTATTTGTGTACATGTGTGTTAAGTCGTAAGTCCTAGGTCTTTCTCAAACTAATTTGATCAAATACGTACTATTTTGATTGAACTTGAGATGGACTTGAATTCTATATATGGGAGGGAGGGGGGGCACAAAAAAAGAAGAAACAAAACATCATGATGCCTCATTATCGTTCATTCTGAGACGAGGCAGAAACCTTGTATGTCCAAAACGTTCCTTTTTTATTATATTTTTTTAAAAACATTTTAAAATAGTAAAAATATCCGATCTACAAGCTATTTTCACTACTTTTGTGCGACACTCTTGGAAGATGAAGTACTGTAGGGCGTTAATT
>NC_137612.1:4518045-4538045 GCF_963280865.1 Gymnoscopelus braueri | reverse complement strand
CGAGGACGTCACCACCAAAATAGACAATGACTGGAAGAGGCTCAACACACTGGCTCACTACCAGGTAACATTCTGGGAACCATGTGCATTCAGTCTTCTGGTTTTGCGCCAAAATGTCCACCGTTTGATAAAGGGGGACAACTTACAGTACTGTACTACAACATTGGAAGCGGAAGGTAACTTAACCCATTAAGACCTGAGGTTTTTTGAAAGTTTTGAAATTTTGAAACATTTTGAAAAAAAAAATCTAAAACATTTTCTTTCAAGATTTTTTTTTCAAGATTTTTTTCAAAAATAGCAGATCTACAAGCTCATAGCGCGGCACTCGGTGCCGCGCTATGAGCTTGTATATCTGCTATTTTTGAATAGCCTAAAGAAATCTAAAAGTGACACAGATGCGTTCCAGGTATCAATGGGTTAAGGTAAAAGCTAAGTCCTTGTTTGACTGTGTTCGTGTTGTTGTTGCTTCAGGTGACAGATGGCTCAGTGATTGCCTTAGTGCCAAAGCAGAACTCGGCCTACAACATCTCCAACTCCTCCACATTCACCAAGTCCCTCAGCAGATACGGTAAGAGAGAAGGTGTGTGTGTGTGTACGTGTGTGTTTGTGTGCATTTGTGTCTTTGCACACCGGTATGCGTGTGTATCGCTGCACTTTTGTTAGTGTGTCCGAGCGCACACATTTGTGTTGGCGTTTACATGTCGAAATGCTAATACTATAATGAGATACTAAGTGAATATTATGTGGATACTAAGTGAATACTAATGTACACGGCTGCACTGCAGAGCTGTGTTGTACAGTATTCCCTTCTCTCTCTGCCCTCAGTTTCCTGTCTCTCTACTGTCTGTATGATCGCTTGACATAAAGTAGAAACGACAACAAAAAACTAATGTATGTCCAGTAATATACCTTATTTTTTTCAAGCTTAGCATTTACGTGAAACCGTAAAACCTGAGGCACGTCTTGAACAGAGAGCAGCAGGTTTAGATGGTGAAGCGTAGTGACTATAGGTTGTCTGTGTCGAACAGCACTGTGTTACATCACCGTGTGCCTCAGTCACTTTAGCCTTTACGACGTCGGATAGATGGATGAATAGATGAAGGAGGACAGGACCCAGTCCAGCTGTGGGATGTGGCAGGCTGGCTGGATAGCTGCCTGTCTGGCTGGTTGGTTAGGTCCACCCCATCTTGAGCTCTTGCTCTCATGTCTATTTGTGTTTATCTCTCTCTCTCTCTCTCTGTTGTCTGTCTTCCTTGCTCACACCATGTCACTTTCTCTACCTCCCGGATTATCTTTTCATGTCTCTCTACTCCACTCAAATGCTCTCTTTAACACATTCCATGCCAGAGTTTAATCTCATAATGTACTCACCAGTGCCAGCGTTTTATTGTTGTTTTTTTGTTTTTATCATGTCGCCACAGACCTCGCTAAATAAGTTAAAAGTGCGCGTTCATTTGGTTCTAAACACACAGCGGATCCGTGAGAAACGTCCAGCGAAAACAGTTTCCAAATGCGAGCCGCCATCTTGAAGCTACAGCCGATACACGCTAAACAGTGATCAGCGAGGAGAAAAACAACAAACCGAGAAAATCGAGTTTTAAACAGGATCCCAGACAGGAAGCGGATACGATCGAAAAAACCGGAACCCGAATAATTCCGTTTCCGACCGAAAACCGGAAACGGAAATGGATCAAAAAAATTCGGAAAGTGCACCTTGGGCGATTAACATGGGAATCGGCGGTTCGCGTAGATCTACGCGACTGGCACGCTGCGGCTTTAAATAGGTTCGCGTAGATCTACGCGATTGGCATTCAATGTGTTAAGGTTAAACCTAAATCCCATTGTTCTTGGCCAAAAACAAATACCCTGTCTTCTGTGTATTTCTCCAAAACGACACGTTTTTTTGTCATTGTTTTGCAATGTCAACGATTCACAGAGAAATACACAGAACACACAGGGTATCTCTTGCAATATTATATATGATCTCTTCACATCAGAATAATGGGATTTAGGTTCAAAATCAGCTAAGTTTCCCTTTAAAGGCTCACTAAATAACTAGAATCCCATCATATAGTATTCTGTTGTGAAGACGTGTGAAAATGTGACATAACAGTTTCCAATGTGTTCTGAGCTCTCAAGGGCTCCAGAAAAACTGTAAACCATACAGTACAGACATGTTTTACGTAGGCTGGTGGAGTTTTGTCAAAGCCGGTGAGAGCGAGCGAGCTCTCGAGACACAGAACACATTGGGAAGTGTTATGTCACATTTTCACATCTCATCACAATAGAATGATAGGATTCAGGTTAAAAATGGGTGAAGTGGCCTTTTAACCACCCGTGCCTCATTTATATACAGTAACCTGTCCATGAGCCCTATCTAGCTGACACACACGCAGACCCAGCTCTGTCTGCTTCCACAGCGTGGCAATTTAGCCGTCCTAAATGCTCTCAGTCCATCCCAGCTTTTGTGCGGATGTGATATGGTGTTCAAACCTAAAGCTTAATGTTCCTTCCTTGTCGTAAAATAGGGGATAACTGTCCGATTTGGAGCAAGAGAGTGGAGAGATTGACACACAAGTATATTCTGCAATAAAAGAGTGACATTTAAGTAGGAGAAGCTGTCACCTTAAAAAGAAGACAAAGTATGGGCTCTTTAGCCATCGTGAATTGTTTAGTCATGCTTTATTTTCCTTTATTTCCAGTTACTGAGAGTAACTGGTCTCAGAGAGATGAGACAAAAATGGAAGCACATCAATGCGCATTTACACATTTTAACCAGAATGAAAAAAATAAGAACCAGAAAGGTGATAAATATGATGAAGTGCTGCGGTGCAATTGCCAACTTCACTCAGTCGTCCCCTGTCCCCCGGTTCAGAGAGCATGCTGAGGACCGCCAGCAGTCCAGACAGCCTGCGCTCCCGGACTCCCATGATCACCCCAGACCTGGAGAGTGGAACCAAACTGTGGCACCTGGTGAAGAACCATGACCACTCAGACCAAAGGGAGGGGGACAGAGGCAGCAAGATGGTGTCTGAGATCTACCTGACCAGACTGCTGGCAACCAAGGTATGTGGACGACCACACAATGCAGGAAAAAGTACAGGATGCATTGACAGACGGCAAAGATACTAAGTGTACAATAAAATAATGAATGCAAGAGCTATACACATGTAACCGAATGAACCCGTAAGTGTCCATTTGGTACATTTTCTGAGTTACAAATGGATAAATGATCGCTGAGGATTTCCGCGCTCATCTGAGATTCCGTCGCGCAAGACAAGGAAAGGACCATGTCCAGCATTTCATTCATTAAAGGTAGGGTAAGTGATTTTCCTTGGTTGAAATAAGTGTTAAATAGCTCTATATTCTGACAGTACTCATTAGAGTGTTTGTTCAGTAAAAGGAGTCTCCTTGTCTCTCCAGCTCTTTATAAAACAGAAAATGCATTTTCGTTTCAGTTTCAGTTTAATTTCCAATTTTATCCAATCAGGATAGAGAACTCAATCAGGATATAGATTAAACAAGTGAAATTGGAAGTGATGACACTAAGAAATGAGCAGGCAAAATTGGACCTGGAACACTATAAAAATTAAGCTTAAAGATGGGTACTTTCTCCTGATTGGCTGAGATTTTGACACCTACCGGAAAATGTATTTTCTGTTTATTAAAGAGCTGGAGAGACGGGGAGACTCCTGTTACTGAACAAACACTCTATAGCAATGATTACTATCACAATATAGTGCTTTAACCTTTTAACAAAATACTTTTTGTTTTAACCAAAAAATATCACTTACCCTACCTTTTAAATGCGCCAAATAAAAAAAGATTGTTCACAAGTCTTTGAGGGGCGAGTCCGAGTCGAGTCTGCAGTCGCTGTGTGTGTGACTCGAGTCTGTGTCTCAAACTGGAGTTCCCATCTCTGACACACACACACACACACACGCACACGCACACGCACACGCACACGGGCACACTTGCATGTACAATCTGAGACCAAAGCTCTCTGCGCCAAATCCTTGTCATTTAGCCAGGTTCCACCAGCAGCCCTCATTGACCTTTGTTTGTTGGGCGTCTCAAAGCTCATTAACATTTTTCAGAAGGCTATGAACGCACACGCTGGACTGATTGTTTATGTCTTAATTAGGAGGCTGACCTTTGACTATTGAGTTGTTTGGTTGGTGCTGCTGGACCTCCATCGGGCGCCCTCGGGGCTTCATCGGCCGTGGCCTTTAGCCAACGCTATTACTGTACAAGCCAAAACCTTAGATACATTCTCTACACCAGAGGTTCTCAAACATTTTCATGTCAAGGACCCCCAAATTAGGCCATGGACCCCCATTTGAAAAGTGTATGTGTGTGTGTGTGGTGGGAGTATGTGTACACACTACTGTTTGCACATCTTCGTGATTTACAGTGCGTTCATGCACGAGTTCAGACCAGGCTCGGAAACGGTTTGCGTTCAATGTGTGTATCGATGTGTTGGAGAAACCAAAGTTTGGGTCAATGTGTATTTCATCCCTCAGTAAACTGTCGATCTGGCGTCGGTGCGATCGACGCCCCAATGCAAAGGAAAAACTGCTTTCTGAAGCATCAGTAGTGACCATGGCAGCATTCCATACTGGCAACTGTTAATGTTGGTGCTGCGTTAGCACCTTTACTCCTGTGTTTCTGGCAACACACACACACACACACACACACACACACACACACACACACACACACACACACACACACACACCGTGATACACAGTGCGGTATCACACTCATTTGCAGGTGCTAACTAGCACAATGATTCTGCTCAACCTGGCACCACTCACACACTCCCCCCCCCCCCCCCGCCCCACCTGCAAATATTTCCCTCATGAGCTCCAGACTTCCATTGTTCTCACTGCAGGTAGGAAAGTGCAAGGGCAGCAGGACCAGCGTTGATTGGGATCAGAAAATAATTAACATGCAAGCCAGGGGAAAACAACTGGGGACTTGGAAGAATTGTAGTTTGTTCTTATTTGTTAAAACGCCCCAAAGCTCCTTGTGTTTGGGATGCTGATTTATGGATGTGTGAATCAATGGGAGAGCGAGCAGAGAATAGATTCTGGTTATAGCCAGTTTCAGAAACGTTTGTAAGACGGAGGGTTTGCCACTTTGAGATGGAAAAGGGGGAAATGCAAGCGGCGGGGGGGGAGGAGATTTCGAATAATTTCAATTTCACTGGAGTTTGCAAAGATTCAGTTGACTACAAAGTGATGTTATGAGAAGCACATTGCTGAGCGGCCTCCAACTGAACTCTCACTGGGCCACATTCTAAATAGGAGACAGAACGCTCATCATTAACCGCTGTCATAAACCATCAGAGTCACATCAATGGAAGCGTAGCGCTGTTATGTTGCGTTGCTAGCTACTGACAGCCATTGGCCATAGCTAGAGACCATCACAGATGTAGAAATATTGAACCAAAACCGTTTCCTAATGGTATTGTCTATTGTGACTCAAAGACACAATCCTTAATTACCACAGTGCATTGAAAAAGAGTTCATCATAGGCCCAGGAAGAACTGATTAACTGGTCACATGCATCATGAAGTTCTATTGGCCAAAAGGGGCGTGGTGGCAGAAGCACAACGACACCCTGTAGTCAAACTGACACCTTGGTGGATCAAATAATGACAAAATGGCATATGAAACAGCCTGGCGATGCTATTGCTCAATAAACGAATAATGTGATATGTGGTATGCTCTTCAACCAGACTTTACTGTCTACATTTGTAGACAAAATGCATCGGGTCAAAATGCATTACACAAAATCATAATGCAGCTGTGTCGGTGAGGTGTTAAGACATGGAATGTGTTCTATGAGCATATACGTGGCCCTAATTCTTAAGTGTTTATTTTTGTCCTTAGGGCACGCTGCAGAAGTTTGTGGACGACCTGTTTGAGACCATCTTCAGCACAGCCCACCGAGGCAGCGCCTTGCCCCTGGCCATCAAGTACATGTTCGATTTTCTGGATGAGCAGGCCGACAAACACAGCATATCTGACTCGGATGTACGGCACACCTGGAAGAGCAACTGGTGAGTCTGTTTGTATGAATGTGTGTGTACATGCATGCCTGTGGAAGCGGCATTATTGTGTGTGTGTGTGTGTGTGTGTGTGTGTGTGTGTGTGTGTGTGTGTGTGTGTGTGTGTGTGTGTGTGTGTGTGTGTGTGTGTGTGTGTGTGTGTGTGTGTGTGTGTGTGTGTGTGTGTGTGTGTGTGTGCGCGTGCGCGAGTCCGCGGTCTAGACACACTGAAACGCACACAGTCACTGGTAGGGATTTACAGTTTAAGTGGACTGTTGTACATTTCCAGTGCAGTAGAACATTCAGTGCTGCAATGAATCTGAGACACATTTCACTAGACGTATAGAATAAAGGATGTATTTTATTCTATGCATCCTTACCTTTGGGTTTATTTTTATTTTTAAATCATCACTTTGACTCCTCCTCCATTTGACCAGGTTTCTATGTGTGCAACTTAATCGAAAGCATCGCTCCCTGCACCTTAACACATACAGTGCCAAGATCCCGTCTACACGTTCTTTCAAATCCATCGCTTGAGTGCCAGGATTCATAAGAGCCTGTTTACACGTTCTTTTGAATTTTCATTGTTTAATCTGTGATCGCACGGCTGTGTTTATTTCTCATCAACACTTTCGTTTTCCACTTACGTCACACTCACCCGGAGCCGGATGTAAAAAAAAAAAATCATTTCCGGGTCACGTTGTTTTTCTCCGGTGATTTTCGGCCAGAATAAGGAAAAACACGGTTTTTCACACGGTAGAAAAGACAAACGGACAGCTCAACTTCTATTTTCTTTGGTCCGGGTGACTAACAGCCATCGTCGTAGTGTATCACGTCGTTTTCAGGCCGATCAGCGGGCCGGGAATTGTCGAAAACGTCACATCCTTTGAATGACCGGATATGACGTGGGCCTGTTTGGGAGGGGGTGAGCGAGGTGATCAATGTTTGGATGTGCTGCTCTCTACTGGTGGAACAATCGTAGGTGCTTGACAACACAATCAGAGAATGTATTTGAATGAAAAATTACAAAACAAAAAAATTAAAAAACACGCAAATTGCTGGCACAGGGGTGAGTACATTATGAATAAACTCTGGCAGTCAATGTGTTAACAGCTTGTCAAAACGTTCTAACTGCAACTATGTCTTTCTTCATCTCTCTCTCTCTCTCTCTCTCTCTCTCGTCGCCCTTCCAGTCTTCCACTGAGGTTCTGGGTGAATGTGATCAAGAACCCCCAGTTTGTGTTTGACATCCACAAGAACAGCATCACAGACGCTTGCCTGTCAGTGGTGGCCCAGACTTTCATGGACTCATGTTCCACATCAGAACACAAGCTGGGGAAGGACTCGCCTTCCAACAAGCTGCTATATGCTAAAGACATCCCCAACTACAAGAACTGGGTAGAGAGGTGTGTGTAACACTGGAGTATACTGTAGTTATAGTCAGTGGTGGAAAGTAACTAAGTACATTTACTTAAGTACTGTACTTAAGTACAATTTTGAGGTATTTGTACTTTACTTGAGTATTTCCAATTTCCAATATTTTTTACTTCTACTCCACTACATCTCAGAGGCAAATATTGTACTTTTACTCCACTACAATTATTTGAAAACTTGAGTTACTAGTTACTTTTCAGATATAAATTATGATATTATAAAACATACATTAACCACTTTAGCCCCGTTTTATACCTAGGCTATTTGAAAATAGCAGATCTACAAGCTCACAACGCGTCGCACCGCGACGCGTTGTGAGCTTGTAGATCGGCTATTTTCAAATATTTAGTACTTTTACTTTTGGTACTTGAAGTACATTTTGATGCCAATACTTTTGTACTTTTACTCGAGTAAATTTTTTATTCTGGACTTTTACTTGTAACAGAGTATTTTTATATTGCAGTATTGGTACTTTTACTTAAGTAAAGAATTTGAGTACTTTTTCCACCACTGGTCGTATAGTCTGATGTGAAAATAGGAAGGGGGAGTGGTTGAGTTACCCCTTCTTTCTGGAACAATTCCTATACTTTTTTTTTTTTTTGCATTTGATAACCTCATTTATCTTTCCTCAATATTTTGTCTTTGTTCTCCAGGTACTACTCCGATATCTCCAGGATGCCGGCCATCAGCGACCAGGACATGAGTGCCTATCTAGCAGAGCAGTCTCGCCTGCACCTCAGCCAGTTCAACAGCATGTCAGCCCTGCACGAGATCTACTCTTACATCGTCAAGTACAAAGACGAGGTGAGAAAGAGACTGAGCTTTAGTAGCAGAGCTGATGTTTTAGTGTCTTTTTTTTTTCTCTCACCTTGATCATTGAGTATTTGAAGCTTACATCTGCAGAAGGGTTAGGGCTGCATTAGCCTGGTTCCAGACGAATCTGCCAATGCAAAGAAAATTGCCCTTGGCAGATTAGGTCTGGCCCCTCTCAATAGAGATTTGGATTTCTCTCCCTCCGAAGTTGTGAGGGACCAATCAGGGCCCAGTATGCAAATATGGGGCGGGTTTATCACCAGAGGCATTTTTTTAATTTGCCCCTCCGAAATGCAGGTTCCACACAGAGATTCCAGACTAATATCTACTCAGTGATATCAGTCTGGCCATGCCAGGCTAGGGCTGCATCAGCCTGAAGAACCACTAAGACAGTGATTCTCAAACTTTTTCATGTCAAGGACCGCCAAAATGATGGTCTTTTTGGTTGCGGGACCCCCTGTCTAAAAAATAATGTTGTGCCAGGATTTTTCAAAAATAGCAGATATACAAGCTTGTATATCTTCTTTTATATCTGCTATTTTTGAATAGCCAAAATATAATATATGATTAAAGTGGTTAAAATGATTGTGACGCCATATTAACTACTTTTGCTGGGGACCCCCTGGCACCCTCCCAAGGACCCCTGGTGGTCCCCGGACCCCTTTTTGAGAACCAATGCACTAAGACACACCAGAATGTTCAGTGGGGCATTCGGTCAAACCTTATCGTAGAAAGATTGATCGTATGAGGTGTGACGTGAGCCCATGGCGCTTTTCGTCGTATGTTTGACCTCTTCTTCTCGCTGCCGTCTTCAGATCCTGTCAGCCCTGGAGCGAGACGAGCAGGCCAGGAGACAAAGACTGAGAAGCAAGCTGGAGCAGGTCATCGACACAATGGCCCTGGCCAGCTGAGAACCAACCTGCACCTCCTCCACCCACTTCTCCTCTTCACTCCTCTCCATCTCTCTCTCCCTCGCTCCTCTCACCCAGAGAACAAACAAAACTCCAACCCCCGACAAGACAACACACAAGACTGAAGGAAGCAGTACACTGCAAAAAGGGGGGCGTTCGGCAGAGATGGGCGGGCCTGTGTGAATGTACGTACATACGTGTGTGTGTGTGTGTGTGTGTGTGTGTGTGTGTGTGTGTGTGTGTGTGTGTGTGTGTGTCTGCCTGCCGGCCGTATGATGTGTGCACGCACATTTCTGTGTGAAGATCCCGGGACGCTAAACGGTTTTTAACACGCGTTGTACGCTGAGACTGTGTCACCGGAACGCATTTGATTATTGTGGCTGTTTGTCGTTTGTGGTTTTATTTTTCATTACTGGAGTTTGGATGTGACAAAGCTAGGTTTCAGGAAATTAGAGCGATTTGGGAACTTGTAAAGGAACTTCGTGATTTGGCGTCATGAGCTGGATGGAATGTTTTCAAACATGGACCAACCCACAATGAGCCAATAGAGAGAGGCTCCTTCTGTCATGTGACTCCGGTCACGATCAAAGTTTCAAAGGACGTTTGATTAGTTTTTTGTTTTGTTTTTGTATAAATGTAATCAACTGCCCACTCTCTGATCTCTCGCCACTTGTATTACTGCTGAATTTGCACAATTTACAGAAAACGTTACAAAGGAAGACTATAGATATATATATAAATACAGCTACATTTTTAAAGAAACAAAGGTTAGGATGAAAACGTTTTGTTATGTTTTTTTCTTTTTTCTTTTTAACACCAACATGCAATGAAAAAACTATGAAATCTGATTTGATATTTCAAGTGAAAAAAAAATCAAACTAGGAGAGAAAAAAAGGAACAAAAAAGGAACAAAAAAAAGTTGTCCTGTGCCATGTTTTCTTTGAATGTTGTTTAGTGCAAAAACTTTTTTGTTAGATGGAATGTGCTACCGTATGATTTTTAAATATGAACATGCCTAGTGACTGAAAAAGTTGTTAAAAGTAACAAACCACCATGTGATCCTTCTTGAAAATGGCGAGAAGTAAGACGACGAGTAACTGTCATTATTTTGTGCATTGAACATTTCCTTGAAGAGAGGTGTCATGGCGATAACATGAAGTTACTGTTGTTTCTAAATCAATCAGTGCAATCGTTTTGGTTTCAGAGAACCAAAAACAAAAAACACGGTGGATTGTTTTATCATGGACACATCTGAATCTGACGGCAAGGTCGGTCCTCCCCCTCTCCCAGGGCTCGAGAAGTGAGAGTTTAGTGAATCACGGTACAGCAATTCAACGATGAAGTAGCTACATTGCACTACCTGATACAATGAATTTTCCCCATTCGCCCCATCACAACAAAGCCGCCACACCTGACTGGCGAGAAGCCCCACCGATCCTGGAGGATCAAGTGATGCTTACTCGACGACCACAGTCCTAACAACACCGGAGAGCTCGCAAAAAGCAGAGTCAGAGTGTTGACGGTTATACACTTTGTTTACGGCTTCCTTAAGAGCCACAATGAGGTCAGGTGGGGCTTAGCCAAGCGTCTCAGCGGTGAAACAAAGTTAGGAAAGCAGTTTTTTAGCCTTGGGGCCATTTTCTCTGCCACTTTCTCAATGTTATTATCCAGATAGCAAGGCAAGGTAAAGATATACAGAGTGTTTCTCTCCACCTCTAACCTATCGGTTCGAGTCGGGGTTTCAGCTTTTTTTATCCATGAGAGGGGTTGTGCTGGGGTTATTGAGAGATCCAGCGGTGAGGCACCTCTGTTCATTAGCTTATGAGACTGTGTAATCCTCCCCATAGCCTCTAGCCTTTGTTTCAAAACAAGCCTCTTGCCTTGTGTGGCTTAAGCGCTTTTTTTTTCTTTTTTATTACAGCTCTTAAGAGGATTTCATTTTCTCTTTTTTGAAGTCACTTTTTCTTTTTTTTCTTTTTACTTTGTGGTGAGAAATGATTGTTATTGTTGAATTTTTCCCCCTTCTCTCTATCTCTCTGCTTGCCGAAAACCAAACTGTGGTCTGTATGTTTTTGTTGATGTTCTCATTTGTAAATTGTATACTTTTTCATGGTGAACTGAAGCTATTTGCCTTTTTTTTTTGTAATCAAATTGTTTTTGTTGTTGTGTTTATTTTTTTCCAACATGTAAATTGTACATTACGGTACACAGAAGATGAAATTCTCTTCAGTTTTGCCTGAAGTTGAAGTACTTGACCGATCTCAAGGTTTATTTTCCTGATCTCAAGGATCAAAATGAAAATGTTGCATCAGATGAGCATTTGTGTCTTTTGTGATGAAACGTGACTTGCTGCTTTTACTCCATACCTTGTTTTTAACATTAGGGCTGTCGTTATGCTGATCATAAATGCTGTTGCTATCCATTATCATGCCAGGTTCCTTAAAAAATACAATCTTCAATCCTCACACCTGAATTGTGAGCACACTCCCAAAATACTCTTGACACAACCTTTTGTTTACATGTTTGAGATGTGACATTGCTGTATACAACTATTTAAGCCTAATTCAACTGGATACCTACGTATTGGGTAATATTATCTCCACAACTATACATACAAATATGCTGTGAGCCAAAAATTGTCTTAAGGGACCACTCCGCTTGTGTTGGTTCATTTACAAACATTAGCGTCCTTTTATATACATTTTAACCTACTGTGACAGTGATAGATTGGTGCACACATGAAATGATTTCCGCTGCAATCATCCATATGACATGGTGAACTGCAAAGACTTGTCAGAAATGTGCATATTTACATGCCATTTTACCCAGAGAATGAGTCTGTATTCATGCTTATACTGCTGCTCTTGGATTACAAGGTTAGGAAATAGATTAGATCAGAGCTCAGCGATGCTGTTAACAGCATTCCTATGAATTATCAGTATCATAACAAAGTATAGCAGGGGATAACCCTCCCACTCCCTTGATAAGTACATGGAAAAGCACCAAACATATAGCTCTGTCCTTTTGTGAGGCTGTCCAAAGGCATTTAACATTCTCCATTATCAGGTTAATTTCCCATTTTGTGTACTGTTGTAATTTGGTTGATTGAGTGACTGCTGTGGAAGTTAACTTGTTTTCCGTTCGTGTGGTTCCTTGCCCTTTAGATCAACCTGCGTAACAAGTCCTCATACCTCTCGCTCAGCTACCGCACTCTGTCCTGGCAAATGCCATGATTGATCTGTTAATTGACTTTTATTAATTGTCGCTGAATTATGTTCACTGGCAATGTGAAGCAGTTCTGTGTCACAACGGTGTGAACATCTCACTCATTCTGATTATGTTTAAAATTAGGTATACATCGCTGCCATACATAGTATGTTTATGAAGGTCCAATGCTATTCTTTATAATTATGTCATTCATCTAACATAACGTTTTCTATGATTTATATTGTATCAGCTTTTACATCCCAAAAGTCCATCAGCTCCGGAGTCGTGCATCGTGATACTTTTGCCATTTCAAACCCTGGTTAAAACAAGCCTGGCAACATTCGGTTTACTTTTTTCTTCCAGCTGTGGCATATTCTCTTCCTGTTCTTTTTCCAAATGAAATCAGCATAGGATCCAAGAAAGTGCAAAACAAATGTATTTCAAGAAAGAGATTGCAAAGGAATTTTAATACAACAATAATTCTGATACGTTTTTAAAGAGTTTCAGACTTGAAGCAACTATCACAAGTTTGCAGGTTAACATTCATTGTGTAAATATTATGTTATTTCCTATTTTGCAGATTTACTACTTGTAAATAAACACGCATTAAGGAGAGATTAAACATTTTTTGCTAAATACAAGTGTGCCTTGTACTTTTTATTGGGGCCATATGATTATGTGGGGGTTTCATGGTATTTATTTTATTACATTTTTTATGGTAGAGTAAACAGTATTTCTGTAGCACTTTTATCCAAAACACTTTACAATATCCGTTACATTCACCAATTCTCACACACGCACGCACGCACGCGCGCACACACACACACACACACACACACACACACACACACACACACACACACACACACACACACACACACACACACACACACACACACACACACACACACACACACAAATGTTGACCAGCTCGCAGTGAATTATACTTAATTGTTACACTGCAGGTCAGCCTTAAAGTAACATCACTATACATGAATTACTTCAACCCTAGGTTATATACTTTTTTAACCGGGGTTCCCCCAGGGGTCTATAATTGGAACCCTGCTTTTTTCCCTCCAACAAATCCCTTTGGCAAAAATATCTGATCTACAAGCTCTCAACACGTGGCAATGTGGCGCGTTGTGAGCTTGTAGATCTGCTGTGTTCGCCGAACATTCATATGACCTATATGGCTAGAAGAGGGACTCTAGGGTTCATGTAAATGTTGTTTAGGAGTTGAAGTCATGTCCCTGATTGATTGATTGATTGAATACTTAACAGTTGCAAATCATACAGTGGTAAGATATTACAATGATTGCTTAAAGGATAACACAAAAAGCCCTCGGGGCTTGTTCACAACTGATCTTGTAGGGGTGGAATCACACCAAGCCCCCAGAACCGCATAGAATGATTGAAGCCTCAGAAGCCTGGTGGCCAAATCTGATATTGCAAGACTTCCACATTTGGGACGCTACTGCTCATGCTTCTATCGTCTGAAAACGCTAGTGCACCTGCTCTTTTGGCTCCAACGTTGGAGCCAATCCAGGAAGTAGAGGTACTTACGGGTGCTTCATGCACTTGTGAGCAACTTTCATTGAAATTAATAGGTAGGGGTGGGCCTGTCCGCTCTAGATATATTATAATTCTATGACCCACACCCGCGACAGAAAAGCGACTCCATTCATTCCATCCATCCACCTCCATTCTATGGAGAACGGCGCTAGGGTGCGTGACACTATCGCGTGACAGAGCATAAATTCAGAAAGTATTTAAAATCTTTAGAACCATTGCCATTCATGGGGCGGCCATAGCTGAGTGGTTAGTGAGCCCGCCTAGGGAACCAGCTGGCCCTGGTTGCCCCAGGTTCGATTCCAGGCTATCCCAGCATATGTGCCGATGATATGAAATGTGTCCCTGAGCAAGACTCTTAACCCCAATTGCTCACAGGTTCTCATTGGAAACAAGACCGCAAGGACTTTCATGAACGACCTGTTAAAAGGAATTATCCTTATCCTTATTCCTCAGGAGCTAGACCCTATGTGTCAGAACTAGAGAAAGTTCTTCATCAAGGAGAAAACTGTCCTACAGGGCATCATCTGAGGTAGATTCTGCTTTCATAACAGCACCAGAGTCATTAATCATTCTTATGGGAATGTACTGGAGTTGCTCGTGGGGGTCTGTTCTCTGGGTGTGTTAATACACGTTTAGCCTCTAACCATACATCATCCTTCCAATGCTCTCAGCTTACATGAGCACTTATGGAAGAGTGGCTCTGACTATATAATACAGTAGAACGCCAACATATCCAGATAGACAAGCCCATAAGAGACACATATCCATGACATGTATTGTTACCTCACAGTAAAACAGAAAGTGTGAGAGGGAAATGGATGCATACTGGAAGGAATTTCTGAAACCACCATGTCCTTTTTCAAGACCTGGCCTAAACCGTCAGCATTTTCACCCCCAGTGGATTCAATGAGGCCAGATAGACAGAAAATGTTATCGTTCGCACCATGTGTAACCACCCGGGCTAATTCAATTAAAATTCCATCCAAGGAGGAACGCTGAAATTGCGCAATGGTCGTGGGAGCACTGAATCTCGTAATGATCCTGTCAAGAGGCAAATGATCTCGCCGCGCGAACATTATGATGAATTCCTTGCAAAGCTCAAGATGCTTGTTTCTTCCCTCCCTCCCTCCCTCCCTCCCTCCTTCCTTCTTCTTCTCTGTACATTTATACGAAATGCCAGTTGCCTTATAGTTCATAAAGCTATGATATATGTTTGTCCCCTCCACCCCCTCCCTGGTTCCTTTGTTATGTTGTTTAGCTACAATTGAAGAGCACTCTGTATGTTTCATCACACACTGACTGAACTCAATGAAATTGGAATTCTATTTTAACTGAAGGAGTCTTCTTTTGGTATCTGTCAGTGTGTATTGGATCAGGAGAACTGTGGGGCTAAAAGAACCCTGAGCAGTGGTGGTATCTATACGGCTCTAAACCTGGTGTGTGGTTCACTTCCTCGTTGCGAGGCGAAGGTGACAGCCGTGACCGGGTGGGGGAAGCTACTGTAGGCCGGATTAGTGTCGGTGTTCTAACCAGTGTTGTCAAATTTTGCGAGAGAAACAAGCAACCAGGTCTATGAAAACAAGGCCAAAACAAGCGACTAGGTCAGTCAAACTTTATTGTCTAATGTTGTTTTTGAGCAGTGGTTCAAAAACATTCCAGATTTTATACTTTTTCTTTTTTCAAGATTTCTCTAAATAGCAAGCTCACAAGAGCTACAAGCTCGTGTGAAAGAGCAACCCGCAACTTCCAATATTTACTAGTGACTTTACAGGGAAACAAGCCCAAAGTCGCTTATCATAAGCAGACTCTGCAACACTGTTTCTAACTTCTGGTGCAGAAAAATATCTATTTCCCCCCCGAGATATTTTTGGGGTCTTTTCTGCCTTTATTTTGATAGTATAGTTGAAATAGACAGGAAACAGGGGAGAGTGACACACAGTAAAGGTCATTGGGCTCGGGAATCGAACCCTCAACATGTTGTCAGGCTGCATTAGAGCCTGTGTTTGGTACGCGCCTTAACCACTAGGCCATTGGTGCCTGAAAAATATGTTATTCCCTGTTCTCTCTAGTAGAGAGTGGGTGGGCATGGATGGGAGTATACTGCCAACACACAGTCTAGCCCAGTAGTCACACCATGCAGGGTTCTCCAGTAAGTAGGTGGACAATTAACCACTTATTAACCACTTGAACCCCAGCATGCCTATTCTGAGGGGAACATTCGCCCAAAATAGCAGATCGAGTTTTGACACGTCGATAGCTTGTAGATCGGCTATGTTTGGTGAAGAGATTTTGTGTAAGCAGAAAAAAGAGGTCCAAGTAGAGTTGTAAATCAGGTCTGTTTTACTAAGTACAGAGGGTTTAAGAGGTTAAATAAAGTAATACATGTTTATTATTTTGGGTGTTTTTAGTAGGCTATTAAAAGTAGGCCTATGGTGTTTTGTTGATAACATGGTAGGTGTTTTTGTTTCTTTTTTTGGCCCACTGGGCGTAATATCTACGCAGTGATATTAGTCCTGAATCTCTGTGGTCCCTCACAACTTCAGAGCAACAATGATCACTTAGAATGTCTTTCTGTAAAACTTTAGCTGGGAAGAGTTGTTTCAGACATAACCCCCCACCTTTAACTAGTGCGGCAATGTCCATTGCCGCACTGACAATGCATTGGGCGCTTTAAGTTAAAGGTAGGGTAAGTGATATTTTTTGGTTAAAACAAAAAGTATTTTGTTAAAAGGTTAAAATACTATATTCTGATAGTAATCATTGCTATAGAGTGTTTGTTCAGTAACAGATGTCTCCCTGTCTCTCCAGCTCTTTAATAAACAGAAAAAAAAGTTTTCGGTAGGTGTCAAAATCTCAGCCAATCAGGAGAAAGTACCCATTTTTAAGCTTAATTTGTATAGTGTTCCAGTTAAAATTTTGTCTGCTCATTTCTTAGTGTCATCACTTCATTCACTACAATTTCACTTGTTTAATCTATATCCTGATTGAGTTCTCTGTCCTGGTTGGATAAAATTGGAAATGAAAAAAAAAAAAAAAAAATGGACATGGAGACTCTTTATATGGACAGGACACTCTATAGTAGCGAGCACTATCAGAACATAGACCCATTTTGCAATTATTTGAATAATTGCAAATCACTTACCCTACCTTTAGATATTTCCAAAAAAACGAATGATTTCAAAGAAAAAATCTCAAGCATGCATGTCCACAGTAAGGTGGAATTTTAAAATTGTGAATGGAGTTTCTAGGTGAAATTTTTTTTGAGGTGCCAAAATCCTCCATTGACCTCCATTATACATTTATGAACTTTTAAAGGAGCATATTTCTAAAACCATGAAACATTTCAAAGATTCATTTTCAGGCAAACATGTCCACAGTAAGGTGGATTTTTTTGAACTGTGAATGGAGTTTCTAGGTGAAAGTGTTTTTTTTAGGTCCAAAAATCTTCCATCGACCTCCATTATAAATCTCTGAACATTTAAAGGAGTACAATTCTAAAACTATGAAACATTTCAAAGATTCCTTTTCAGGCAAACATGTCCACATTAAGATGAACATTTTAAAGTTTGAATGGGGGTTCTAGGTGTAAGTATGTAGGACAAGTCGAACAAGTCGAACAATGCAAGTCGCAAACGATGCAAGTTGGTAATGCATGTCCCAGTATGCATTACCAGTTGTAACCATTGCCAGAGTAACCCTTGTCTGCCTGTGTCCATTTTATGCCCATATATGGATATCTCTTTATCTGTCTGTCTGTGTCGCTTTTATGCCCATATACAGTATGGAGATCTCTTTATCTCTCTGTCTGTGTGTGTCGCCTTTATGCCCAGAATACCCCTTTTATGCAACATCTCTGTATCTGTCTGTCCTTTTCCCTTTTATGCCCATATTGGACATCTCTGTCTGTCTGTCCTTGTCCCTTTTATGCCCATATGGACATCTCTGTATCTGTCTCTCTGTGTCCCTTTTATGCCCATACTGTGGAGATCCCTGGTGTCATCAGTATGCCCTTACCAGTGGTGGAAAAAGTACTCAAATTCTTTACTTAAGTAAAAGTACCAATACTGCAATATAAAAATACTCTGTTACAAGTAAAAGTCCGGAATTAGAAATTTACTTGAGTAAAAGTACAAAAGTATTGGCATCAAAATGTACTTCAAGTACCAAAAGTACTAAATATTTGAAAATAGCCGATCTACAAGCTCACAACGCGTCGCGGTGCGACGCGTTGTGAGCTTGTAGATCTGCTATTTTCAAATAGCCTAGGTATAAAACAGGGCTAAAGTGGTTAATGTATGTTTTATAATATCATAATTTATATCTGCAAAGTAACTAGTAACTGAAGTTTTCAAATAATTGTAGCGGAGTAAAAGTACAATATTTGCCTCTGAGATGTAGTGGAGTAGAAGTAAAAGTACTGAAAATTGGAAATACTCAAGTAAAGTACAAATACCTCAAAATTGTACTTAAGTACAGTACTTAAGTAAATACACTTAGTTACTTTCCACCACTGGCCCTTACACAGAGCCGTCTGGGAGAAATGCGGGGCCCTGTGCGAAGTCGGCGAGCACGTGCGCACACGTTTTTTTTGCGGGGCTCCCCCAAGTGCGGGGCCCTGTGCGGCCGCACCGCTCGCACTACCCTTCCTCCCCTACAGTATATATGGGCATAACGGTCGGATTGGCGGTTCTGGTAAACCAAATCTCCATGTATGCGACTCCCTTTAAATTTCAAAGGGCGACTAATAGTGTTGATAAACTTAGGTACAGGTTCCACTCATCTGAAGAGGCCGCTCAGCACTGAAAGAGTCGTGCTCTTCAACATCTCCAGAGCCTTCAACAATATCCAACCACGTTGACTGGCCAAGAAGCTCTCAGTGATGCACTGATGATTAATTAAGCTTCTGTACATAACCAAGCTCCCACGCATTCTGTCTTGTCCTTGGATTAATGACTGCTCACTCACTCTCGCACTTTTGCTCATGGACTACTGGGCTGTACACAATAATCAGAGGCCTGCTGAGGGTTCTACTGTAACATCGATTGGCTGTATATTGCTCACTACAGAATATTCATTGTATATTGTTGTGCTACCTACTGTATATAACCTTAATCATCAACAATTATATGCTTGAAACGTCCTTTGGCAAGTTGAATACAGCAGGAGGCAATTCCCGTAGGAGTCAACAAAGGGCAAACTTTTCCTTCACCAGCCCTTAGGATCTGAGGTGGAATAAAGCTTCACAGACTGATTTTCTCTGCTCTGGCTGGGTTGTTAATTACTCCATAGGTAGAAACCATTAAAAACAAATTCTCCCTGTGAGGCGCAGAGGAAATCCATTCCCTGATTCACTGTCAGGGACTGAGTTCCAAGAGAGACAGGGAGACTTGAGTAGTTCTTTAAAATGTATATATTTTTTCTTGGCTAAGATTGGCCTCCAAAGTTTGCAGGAGTGGCCTGTTTTGAACAAAATGACACAAATCATAAACGCAGCGTCCGATTGCTGTGCAACTTTGCACGCACAGTCCCACTAGGCCAAGGAAGAAATATCCCCCTACATTTTTCAATATGGCCTGATGGTGGCGCTATAACAGGCAGATTCACGTTTTATAACTCCAAATAGGACACGCCCATTTCCACTTGACAATATTAACACCATTTAGCGTTTTCTTTGCAAAACTCAGTTTTTGCTACTATTCCGACCGATTTTGTTCAAATCTCACCCAAATTGGCTTATCTATGTAGTCATGTGATCAAGATGTAGCTGAGCTGTCCGATTTTTTTTATTCTATTCCGATTGACTACGATTGGCTTTCAAAGTTTGCTGGAGGGGCCTGTTTTGCAAGACATACTGCAAGCACCGCTGGACCGATCGGCGGGAAACTTTGCACGCACACTCCCAGTAGTAGGCCAAGAGACCCCACCATGAGACACATTTTTGTGAAACACATTTTTTGTTACTACTGCTACAGATTTTGTCCAAACCTCATGCAATTCAGTATACATTT
>NC_137612.1:4495545-4513045 GCF_963280865.1 Gymnoscopelus braueri | reverse complement strand
AGAGAGAGAGAATGGAATGGGGAGTTCAGTACATTTTGTGCTTTCCCTGTATTGCCTGACTACCAGTGCCTTTGCATTGGCCATGCATTTTGCATTGCTCCTGTTGCCTGTCACTCTGCCTTTCCTCCCTTTGTTTAACGATCGCACTTCTTCGCCATCGAAAATCTGGCAGCTTCAACCTCCTCCTCTATTCTCTGAACGAATGAATCTTTTTTTCTTTTCTTTTTTTTGCTGCAATGGAAAAAAAGTGATATGAGGGCATGAGAGAAAGGGATGGGAGATGAGGGCAGGGGAGCGAGCGAGTGCCAAGGCACAGATTGATGGAGAGATATGTAGCCCGTGGTAACCTGTCACACACGATGCATTATGGGATTGTTGGCAGGAGGTTTTTGTAACACTTTGTCCAGGGCACTTCACTTGGCGCCGAGCAAAGAGTCAAAAGAGTTTTTTTTTGTTCCACAGGAAATGTTTTATGGCCACGAGACATCACGGGACAACTGCCGATTAGTTATGTCAGCATGTCACAAATTATGCTACATATATAAATTAGAAAGGTGGAAATATTAAACTGCCAAAATATGTTTGTTTTTTTTTGTTTCAGACTGGGTTATTTTAGTACTATGTTATTATTTTGTAAACTCATGCAGAACTCAGCTGCTCGCTTGCTCACCAGTTCCTGCTCTAGAGACCACATCACAGCAGTTCTCCAAGACTTTCACTGGCTCCTAGTCAAACAAAGTCAACTTTGTTTGACTCACCTTTAATATATCCTGAATCCTCACCATTGTGTGTTGTTTGTTTCAGACCAGGGACCACAATGGAAACTAGAAAATGTGCTCCTCAGAGCACAGGTCTCCGCCAGGCGAGGTGGTAAAAGAAAGTACTGTTCCTGATTAATCCTGTCTTACCTATTTATATTACATATTGTGATGTCACGTGAAGCTTGACCAATGTTAGCTGTGTGCGGACGCACGGACGGAGACAATAAGTTGCACAACTTTCTTGTGTTTGTACCCTTGACGTTTCTCCGATGAACATGATGTAACATGTGTTTTTCCTGTATAACGTCCAATAAAATAAAACCATCTACAAGGCCCTCAACAACCTGGCTCCCCATAAGACTTGCTTTCAGCTGTGTGTGTGTGTGTGTGTGTGTGTGTGTGTGTGTGTGTGTGTGTGTGTGTGTGTGTGTGTGTGTGTGTGTGTGTGTGTGTGTGTGTGTGTGTGTGTGTGTGTGTGTGTGGCCAGTTAATCATAAATGCATCATTCAACCGACCCCAAATTTAAATCACTCACACATTGAACATTTACAGTGTTGAGTCTACACTACATAGAGCCAAAGGCGATTTCACTTAAACCTACTGTACTGTATAGGGGGCACAACAAATGTGACAAATGTCACTGTTTGTTGCAGAAACATGATATAGTGCACACCTCAAAAATGCTTTCACTTCTGACCGTAGGGTCAGAACAAAGTGTGAAAAGTTTAACTGTGCAGTGTGTGGCGGAAATGCAATTTCCCCCCCACAGCTGTCCTTAGTTTCTGATAGCTGCAACCTGATTTACAGCCCTGGGTAGGCTAGGCACCTGACCTGGCAGACTTATGTGCTCTGCAGAGCACCCTTTCAAGTGTTCATGTTTTTTTACTTTTTATTTTATTTTCTAATAACATTTATTTTTTCCTTTTATTCCCCCATACTGTAAATCTGGGGTATTATTATTATACGTCACATGATAATCCATGATTTTCCCATTAGTCGTGTTTTTGTGATTACAATACAAGGAACTTATACTGCATGCAGGTATAAGAATGAGAAAGGGCAGAAGAGAGAGAGAGAAAGAGAGAGAGAGAGAGAGAGAGAGAGAGAGAGAGAGAGAGAGAGAGAGAGAGAGAGAGAGGAGGGGAGAAGGAGGGTAGAAGGAGCAGGTGTCTGGATGATGGTGACCAGCTGGAGACAGCTGGTTTCTGTTTCCCTCCATCACTCCACTGTGCCCAAGGGAAGAAGGGATGAAGGGAGGAGTTGGAAGACAGAGGGTGGAAAATGGAAGTGAAAGTGGGATGGATCTGTGGAGATAGTGGCTAGAAAAGCCAGTTTCCCTAACTGAGCCAAGAAGTACCATCGGGTACAGATAGAGGACTATACCAATAGAGGACTGGTCGTGAATGGTCCAGTTTACCGAGACATCGAAAAACTAAAGCAAAACAATGAACAGGAATGAAGCCAAAACTTTGAACCTGCAACTTAAATGATATCAAAGTCTTTGTACAATGAATGAAGCACTTGAAGAGAACTTCTGATTAAATCATAACATTATATACAGTACTTTGATCACCCATTTCCATCAGTGTCATCAGTGATACAGTATCTATTTTAAGCTTGGTATGACTCCATAAAAGTTTATCAAAGGTAAAGAAGATGAAAAGACACATGATTAAACCCTGTAACACTTAAACCCTATATAATTAGTTGACCACTTTATCACTTAAACCCTATATAATTAGTTGACCACTTTAGCACTTAAGCCCTATATAATTAGTTGACCACTTTAGCACTTAAGCCCTATATAATTAGTTGACAGGGGTCCCTCAGGAGTCTATACTATAACAATTTCACGCAAACATCATGCAAATCGGTATAGACAGTATCTCTATAGTGATGTGATCAACACGGATCTGTCTGATTTTTCATATTCCTTCCTGATTGGCTAACATTGGCTTCCAAAGTTTGCAGGAGTGGTCCGTTTTGAACATAATGCCTCAAATCATGAACGCAGCATGCATTTTCCGGGAAACTTTGCAAGTACATTCCCAGTAGGCCGTGTCAGAAATTCCACCCTTTTCACATTGGCCTGTTATAGCGCCACTAGCATCTACACCAATGACCAGCCAATGGACCAGAGCACTGAGTGGTTCATCTACGCTGACGACCTCTGTGTAACATCCCAAGAGAGTACGTTTGAAGCAGTAGAGGCAAACCTCACCTCAGCCCTAGATGAGCTGCAACTCTACTACGAGCGCAACCACCTGCATGCAAACCCTGCGAAGACTCAAGTCTGCTCGTTCCATCTCAGGAACCGGGAAGCCAACCGACCTCTTAACATCAAATGGTCTGGAACATCACTTGAGAACTGCACCAACCCTGTCTACCTTGGCGTAACCCTGGACCGCACCCTCTCCTTCAAGGAACACATTGACACAAAAACACAAAATTCAAAGTCAGCTCCCGAAACAACATCCTACGGAAACTGACCAATTCCAAATGGGGAGCCACAGCACACACATTAAGATGTACTGCTTTGGCCCTGTGCTATTCCTCAGCGGAGTACGCGTGTCCTGTTTGGGAGAGATCAACCCATGCCAAGAAACTAGACTCAGCGATGAACAACACCTGCCGCTTGATCACTGGTTGCTTGAAGCCTACCAACCTGAACAACCTGCACCTCCTCGCTGGCATTGCCCCTGCAGATGTGAGACGGGAAGTCGCCAGCCGAGTAGAGATCACGAAAGCTACCAGTGATGAACGCCACCTCCTTCATGGACGCGATCCCCCGGCCCAACGACTGAGGTCAAGGAGAAGCTTCCTCAGCCATGTCCAGCCCCTAACAACATCTCGGGAAGAAACCAGACTCCAGCTATGGACAACAAAGCTTGAGAATGATCCCCCTCCTATTGACATGGGAATCCCCCCTTCCGAAGACCTACCTTCTGGCTCAGATGCACCATGGGTCCAGTGGAAGACACTCAACCGCCTGAGAACAGGAATGGGGCGATCAAAAGCTGCTATGGCCAGATGAGGCTACAAAACCGGCCCAACCATCTGTGAATCTGCCCTCTACTACCCAACCAGTGCAGCTTAAAAGATCTCGCAGAGTTCAATACTAATGCAAAAGACTGTGTAAAGAAATGGGAAACTGTCATATAACCACATGCTTCAAAGACACGAAAAGAAGAAGAAGCGCCACTAGCAAGCCGTTTTTAGCAAAACAAACAAAATGCCTCAAACGCAGTGTCCGATTGCTGTGAAAGGCTGAAAGGGTGATTTTTTTCAAAGTCGTGCAAAGTTTTTTTTCAAAGTTTTTTCTTTCAAAAGCGATTTTTTTTAAGGTAATATATATTTTTTTTAAGTATTGTTTCACCTTCAACGTTTTTTTTTTCAACGGCCGGGGGTCCACAGGGGTCCCCGTGGCGGGGGTGGTGGCCGGGGTTCCACCGAGGTCCCCGTGGACCGGCCAGGGGTCCACGGGGGGTTGGAAAAAAAAACTTTGAAGATGAAACAATACTTAAAAAAAATAAAAAAAACCTAAAAAAGAAAATGAAAAAAAAAAATCTGTTTTGAGAAAAAAAAAGTCTCCTTTTGAAAGAAAAAAAAACACTCACTTTGAAAAAAAAAATCCTTTAAAAAATAAAGTGACCCTTTAAATTTTTTTTACCAACCCTTAAAACAATCTACCTAGTAATGTCCCTTCAGGGGCTCCGTAGAATCATGATACTCAGTACATTGTCAGTACCTTGTGGAACCCCCTCAACCCCTGGACCCTACTTTGAGAACCACTGCTGTACATAACTGCACTGTACTCTAACTTTAATCTTCTTTTTTTCCCTGTATCTGTCCTGTGTCACCTTCTTTACTGCTGTAACTGCCATTGACAACTAAATTTCCCCCTGCGGTATCAATGATGGTCTGTATATTTATACATCATATTCCATGTGCGAATGTGCCACACGCAAGCAGGAGTCTGTAATCCAAGAACAGAACAGAACATGTGGGAGTCAGGCTTTGTTGTGGAGCTTGATGGCTACTTGCAGAAAGGACTGACCGAATGGCTTTGTTTTGTGCATGGGGGGATGATGAGTCTGTGGCTACTGGAGCATCATTCAGTTTGTTGAAAAAGCAAGCATGCAGTGAATTGACCAGCGGTTGGCAGCCATCTTGCACACTCTCTCTCTCTCTCACACACACACACGCACGCACGCACGCAGGCACGCACGTACACACACACACACACACACACACACACACACACACACCAAATCCAAAGCAACTGACATTATTAATCAATTTTACACATTACAAACCCTCTAATGGAATTTCACATCAGTGTCAAATTGTCATTAATGATATATCCATGGAGGGCATTTTATGTATAGTAAGTGCTCTCTTTTCAGTTCTCTGATCCGCGTGTCCATCTAAAAAATACACACATTCAGACAGTGATGGAATTGACAAACTCCAAGTGACTTAACTCACTCACCTTACATTTGAAAGAATACAGTCAGTATTTATTGTCTCCGCCAGGCCGAAAGGCATGGCGAGAGTATGTTTTACCCCCTGTCCGTCCGTCCGTCCGTCCGTCCGTCCGTCCGTCCGTCCGTCCGTCCGTCCGTCCGTCCGTCCGTCCGCGTGTCCGTCCGTCATTCTGTCATTTTGTGGACAGCTAATCTCTGGCACCGTTGGCTTGATCGCAGCGAAACTGTGCACACACACTCCCTGGATGCCAGAGCAGAACCTCTGATCCAAAATTTTCAAATGGGCCTGTTATAGCGCCACCAGGAGGCCGCTTTTTGCAAAACATATTTTTTGACAGTTTATCCAAACATCACGCAAATCAGTACACAGTATCTCTATAGTCATGTGATCAACACGGATATGTCCAATTTTCCATATTCTATCCTGATTGTCTAAGGTTGGCTTCCAAAGTTTGCAGGATTGCTCCGTTTTCAACAAAATGCCTCAAATCATGAACGCAGCTTGCGATTTCCGTGAGATTTCACACACACATTCCCACTAGGCCGAGGAAGAAATGCCACTTGAAAATTTTCAAATCAGCCTCATGGTGGCGCTATAAAAGGCCGATTTGCGTTTTTAACTTGAACTGCACCGATCTGCGTGAAACTTTGCACGCACACTCCCTAGAGGCCAAGGAAAAATTTTGAAATTCATTTTTCACATTTGCCTTTCATAGCGCCACCAGGAGTCAGACTTATGTAAAACAATTTCTTTGATATTAAGCCTTCAGAATTTATCCAAATTTCACGCAAATCCACATGATCTCTATAGTCATGTGATCAAGATGGATCTTTTTAATTTTTCATATTCCATCCTGATTGGCTAACATTGATCTAAAGTTTGCAGGAGTGGCCCGTTTTTAACAAAATGCCACAAATCATGAATGCAGCGTCCGATTGCGGTGACACTTTGCACGCACATTCGCACTACGTTGAAGAGCAAATGCCACCCTTTTAACATTGCCCTATTATAGCGCCACCAGGAGGACGATTTTGCAACACTTTTCTTTTTTGGGCGGTGTAGCCGCCCCTATAAGTGGGGTTGGGACACCTCATTAGTATTAGTTTCCTGCACTGTGATTGGCCCATTAGTGGGCCACTAGCTGTACTGTGATTGGCTGACTCTATTGGCTGACTCTATTCAGCACTGTGATTGGCTAGCGAGACACATGATGACATTAATAACCTATAAATAGGATTATGCACTATGATGACCACTGTGATGACCACACCGCCCACTTCACACTGGGTGTCCATCCATCCATCCATCTTCAACCGCTTATCCGGAGTCGGGTCGCGGGGGCAACAGTTCCAGCAGAGAGCTCCAGACCTTCCTCTCCTGAGCAACATTAGCAACTTCCTCCTGGGGGATCCCGAGGCGTTCCCAGGCCAGTGTGGAGATGTAATCCGCCCATCTGGTCCTTGGTCTGCCCCGGGGTCTCCTCCCAGTGGGACGTGCAGCGAGGACCTCCCTAGGGAGACGCTCGGGAGGCATCCGTACTAGATGCCCGAACCACCTAAGCTGGCTCCTTTCCAAGCGAAGGAGCAGCGACTCTACTCCGAGTCTCTCCCGGGTGACCGAACCTCTCACCCTATCTCTAAGGGAGATGCCAGCCACCCGTCTGAGAAAACTCATTTCGGCCGCTTGTACCCGCGACCTTATTCTTTCGGTCATGACCCACACTTCATGACCATAGGTGAGAGTAGGAACGAAGATTGCTCGGAAGACCGAGAGCTTTGCCTTCTGGCTCAGCTCTCTTTTCGTCACCACAGTGCGGTACAGCGACTGCAATACCGCTCCTGCTGCTCCGATTCTCCGGCTGATCTCCTGCTCCGTCCTCCCCTCACTCGTGAACAAGACCCCGAGATACTTAAACTCCTTCACCTGGGGCAAAGCCTCATTCCCTACCCGGACTGCACAATCCACCGGTTTCCTGCTGAGAACCATGGCCTCAGATTTGGAGATGCTGATTTTCATCCCAGCCGACGCACACTCGACTGCGAACCGATCCAGTGAGAGCTGAAGGTCCCGGACCGATGGTGCCATCAGGACCACATCATCCGCAAAAAGCAGTGACGCAACCCTTAGCTCAC
Organism: Gymnoscopelus braueri; assembly: GCF_963280865.1. NCBI lineage: Eukaryota > Metazoa > Chordata > Actinopteri > Myctophiformes > Myctophidae > Gymnoscopelus > Gymnoscopelus braueri. The sequence goes on along the minus strand of NC_137612.1, from coordinate 4,505,664 downwards.
CGAACCGTATACCCTCTCCGCCACGACTTCGCCTCGAGATCCTGTCCATGAAAATCACAAACAGGATAGGTGACAAGGCGCAGCCCTGTCTGAGACCAACCCCCACTGGAAAATAATCCGACTTACTGCCGAGCACACGGACACAGCTCTCGCTTTGGGCGTACAGAGATTGGATGGCCCTCAACAAGGTCCCCCTCACCCCATATTCCCGCAGCACCTCCCACAGAAACTCCCGGGGGACCCGGTCATATGCCTTCTCCAAATCCACAAAACACATGTAGACCGGATATGCATACTCCCAGGCCCTCTCCAGGATCCCTGCCAGAGTAAAGAGTTGGTCAGTTGTTCCACGACCAGGACGGAAACCACATTGCTCCTCTTGAATCTGAGGTTCGACTATCGGCCGGACCCTCCTTTCCAGTACCTTGGCATAAACTTTCCCAGGGAGGCTGAGTAATGTGATACCTCTGTAATTGGCACACAACCTCTGGTCCCCCTTTTTGAAAAGTGGGACCACCACCCCAGTCTGCCACTCCCTCGGTACTGTCCCAGACTTCCACGCGATGTTGCAAAGACGTATCAACCAAGACAGCCCCTCAACACCCAGAGCCTTCAGCATTTCTGGACGAATCTCATCAACCCCCGGAGCTTTGCCACTGTGGAGTTGTTTAACTACCTCAGTGACTTCCTTCCGGGAGATTGACGCCGATCCCCCATCATCCTCAGGCTCTGCTCCTGTCAGGGAGGGTGGGTCTGATGTCATTGGGTTTAGGAGTTCCTCAAAGTGTTCCTTCCACCTCCCTACGACTTCCTCACTTGAAGTCAGCAGAGCCCCATCCTTGCTGTATACAGCTTGGATGGTTCCCCGCTTTCCCCTCCTGAGGTGCCGTATGGTCGTCCAGAACAACTTTGGTGCCGCCCGAAAGTCCTTCTCCATGGATTCCCCGAACTCCTCCCACACCCGCTGCTTAGCCTCCGTCACAGCTGTGGCTGCCGCCCTTCGGGCCTGTCGGTACCTTGCAACTGCCTCTGGAGTCCCCTGGGATATCATACCCCGATAGGCCTCCTTCTTCAGTCGGACGGCTTCCCTGACCACCGCTGTCCACCAGGGTGTTCGAGGGTTACCGCCCCTTGAGGCACCTAAGACCTTCTGACCACAGCTCACAGCCGCAGCTTTAGCAATAGAGGCTTTGAACATTGCCCATTCCTGTTCAATGCCCCCAACCTCCACAGGGATGCCAGAGAAGTCCCGCCGGAGGTGGGAGTTAAATTCCTTCCGAACAGAGGTCTCCTCCAAACGTTCCCAGTTCACCCGCACTACACGCTTGGGTTTGCCAGGTCTGTCCAGAGGCTTCCCCCGCCATCTGAACCAACACACCACCAGATGGTGATCAGTTGACAGTTCCGCCCCTCTCTTCACCCGAGTGTCCAGAACATGCGGCCTCAGATCAGCTGATACGATTACAAAATCGATCATTGATCTTTGGCCTAGGGTACTCTGGTACCAAGTACACTTATGAGCATCCTTATGTTTGAACATGGTGTTTGTTATTGTCAGTCCATGACTAGCACAGAAATCCAATAACAAGCCACCACTCAGGTTCAGATCAGGGAGACCGTTCCTCCCAATCACGCCAGTCCAAGTATCCCCGTCATTGCCCACGTGTGCGTTGAAGTCCCCCAGCAAGACTATGGAATCCCCCACCGGAGCCCCATGCAGGACCCCATGCAGGGTATCCAAAAAGGCCGAATACTCTGAACTCTTGTTTGGCGCGTACGCACAGACAACAGTCAGAGTTTTCCCCCCATCAACCCTTAGGCGGAGGGAGGCGACTCTCTTGTCCACCGGGGTGAACCCCAACGTGATGGCACTCAACCGGGGGCTTGTGAGTATCCCCACACCCGCCTGAGACCTCACACCCTGAGCAACTCCAGAATAAAACAAGGTCCACCCCTTGTCCAGGAGTTTGGTTCCAGAGTCCTTGCTATGTGTGGAGGCAAGCCCCACCAGGTCTAACCGGTAGCGCTCTGCCTCCCGCACCAGCTCAGGCTCCTTCCCCACCAGCGTAGTTACGTTCCACGTCCCAAAAGTCAGCCTCTGCTGCCCCTGATTGGTCCGTCTGGAACCTCTGCTGTCACTGCCACCCATCTGACAGTGCACCCGACCCCACTGGTTCCGATCGCGGGTGGTGGGCCCACGTGGCGGCGAAGATCTGCCCACGTTCCTTCTTCGGGCTGTGCCCGGCCGGGCTCCGTGGTTAGCCCGGCCACCAGGCGCTCGCTGACGAGCCCTTCCTCCGGGCCTGGCTCCAGAGGAGGGCCCCGGGCTTCCTCCGGGCCGGGTCGCATCACTTCGTCTTGAATTGTCCATGAAGTGTTTGGTGAACCATTCTTAGTCTGGCCCCTCCCCCGAGACCACTTTGCCATGGGAGACCCTACCAGGAGCACTAGGCTCCCGACAACACAGCTCCCAGGTTCATTGGGGCACACAAACCTCTCCACCACGGTAAGGTGATGATTCATTGGAGAGGCACACTGGGTGTGACACCGGGCCCCCCGTGTACTCCCGGACCCCCGTTGACCCCCAACAGAGGTCCGGGGTATACGGGGGTCCACGGGGGCGGGGGTCCACGGGGGTCCGGAGGTCAATGGGGGTCCGGGGGTCCACCGGGGTCCGGAGGTCCATGGGGGTCCGGGGGTCCATGGGGGGCCGGGGACCCCCGGCCGCCATAAGACAAAAACATTTCGGGCTTGTAGATCTTTGATTTTCGCATAAGAATTGAATAAGTGTAGAAAAACTCATTGGTTTATGATTGGAGTCATTGGACTAACAGCTATTTCACAAAACTTGAAGAACAAGGCACTGGATTAATAAAGCTTGGCTGTTAGCCTGCTCCTGACCAGGCTAACTTCACAGCTAAATTGCCATGGTAACTAAGCTAGGCTTGCTTCAATTCTCTTTTGAGGAATCGGATAAGGCTAAACTTAGCCAGGGTGAACTGGCTAAACTAATCTTCAAGATAATTCACCTTTTGAGGAACCGACTCAGCTCTAATCCTGGCTAAATTAAGCCAGGATAGGTGGTAAAGCCAGGCTTTAGCTCTAATTCACCTTTTGAGGAACAGGCCCCTGATCTGGCGGAGACCTGTGCTCTGAGGGGCACTTTTTCTAGTTTATTATTATTGCCAGACCCAAGGGGTCGGGCTTACATGAGGCTTTGTCGGTCGGTCGGTCGGTCGGTCGGTCCCTCTTTTCCTGTCCTGTCCCTCTTTTCCTCTGCACACACGTCATGCGAAGTCCGGCCATTCAGATTTCAACCACTAGGGGTCTGGCAGAACCAGGTCTCCTGGTCTTGTTTTCTTTGTACATTTTGGCTGAGACAACACAACACATTGCTGTGTTGTCACTGCTGTTGTATCCAACTAACTCACTCGCCAGTGAGGAGCCCCCACCGGGAGGACGTAGAGCCTTCATCCTACCCCTGACAATATCACCCTCCCCCGCCCACCTTCCCGACGAACACGGGCCAATTGTGTTCTTATAGACGCTCGACAAAGGCGGACACACCACGGTGGATTCAAACCCACAACCTCCGATGAAAGAAAAACATTACTAAATATGACGAACCTGTGACATCAGTCATCTACAGTATGACGTCAGTCGTCCTATATAGCATTATCTATCATTGAATGATGATCATTGAACAGACAGGTGGACCAGTTCACTCTTATGATAAGAACAACTGGCCCCATCCCCCAGACCTAAACAGATTTCCTTTCCCTAGACTTCACCAGCCTGCTTCTGCGGTGGTCGACCCCCCCCCACACTTTTAAACAACAATTCCCTGGTCCACCTGCCATGGCTTCACCACACATTAATGATGACTGGAACTTTTACCACAAAGCAAGCCAATATCACCAGGACTTGTGTTTGTTACCGCCACCTGATGAATGTAGTCGCCTTCCTCAGGACACCGATGCACATTTTCACCGCTTTGGCAGGAACTACGATGATGGCAATTCAAATTATGTTAGAGATTCACTGTCTAACAATGCAAGGGATAGGGACAGGCATCAGCGATTTGGGGCAGATAAAGAACTTCACGAGCCAGAGAACCCATGTCAACCATCTGATCAAGCATATGGCTCTTTGGAACTGATTCTGTTGAGGGGTGCACCAGGGTCTGGGAAGTCAACACTGGCAAAGGAATTACTGTCCTCTGGATCCAGTGGGTTAGTTCTGAGCACAGATGACTACTTCTTTCACAATGATGGCTATATCTATGACCCAAGCCAGCTTGGCGTAGCTCATGAATGGAACCGCAGGCGAACTAAAGAAGCTATGAATGAAGGATATTCGCCCATCATTATAGATAATACAAATATAGAAGCTTGGGAAATGAAGCCATATGTCAAAATGGCCTTGGAGAAAGGATACGGAATTGATTTTCTTGAACCCGACACCTGCTGGAAATTTGATCCGTTTGAGTTAGAGAAGAGGAACAAGCATGGTGTGCCTCAGCGGAAAATTGCTCAGATGTTGGATCGTTTTTCATTTCCCATATCTGTAGACATTGTTATGAATTCATATGAGCCCCATCATGTAAGCATGGGTTAGGGTTAGGGTTATCATGTAAGCATCGACCAGAGCCACAGAAACAGTGGAGAAAACATTTTTTATTTGTTTGGTACTAGTATTCCTGCTGTTTGGAGGCCAGGGAATATTTGAGAGGAGTTTTCCCAAGTTCTTGCACTGTAAGGATTTTCATACCACAAGGGATTAATGGGTTCAAGTATATACTTTTATTTCCTTTAATATTATTTGGAATACTGGGTTTGGATTATTCTGTGGTGTAGACTGCTGGTAGCATAAGCTGGGGTCACACTACAGGGGTTTTAAGATCTTAACCGGTTGCATGACGCACATGAGGGGAATCTAAACAGATTCTCTTCTCTATCTCAGAAAATCCTGCACACACAATACTTAAAAACTACAGGATATTAAGATGTAGAACGTGCAGAACAATGAATCACCAGGCATTTCCTTTCCATCTCAGCTCTCCAGTGCACCCGTACAGTTTGTTTATTCACGGTTGCTGTGACAATCGCGCCTGGATTCCACTGGGTGCGTTAGCGTTGGGTTCCATTCGCCACGTCTGGCAGCCACAGCTTGACCTCGCAACTACAAGACGATGCTTGGATGGTTGGATGGAACGGCCGTTACCCGGAACTTTATCTATAAATCCGTTTGTCTGTCTGTCTGTCTGTCTGTCTGTGTCAGGTCCCATACAGTGGAGAAACCTGATGTCAATTACATCATAGCATTGATGTCGTAGACTGGCCTCTAAGTACTATGATGATGGGTACTGAATTTGATCTATTGGAAGGGCATAACAGGGGAGGGGAATGATACATCATATGAATGCTTGTAAAAAGCTGAAAAATCACGTGACCCATTGTGTCTCAAACCATTGTATTGACTATTGAGTCACAATATCGTTCATTCAGTCAGGAACACTCACGTCAAAGTAGATTTAAGCATTTATTGCAACAAATGGAATACAGTTAAACTTGCCGTTAATGGCTCCACTCTCTAAGACGTTCCCTAAATTTTGCTAAGCAGCATGCTAAGCAAAATCAGGGAACACTATGCAAAACAAGGTATACAAGAGCAGGCCCATAGCAAGACATTTAATCAGAATAACTTGAGTTGTGCAAACTTGAATACAAACTTGAATGCATTTTAACATTAAAGCCATAGAACATTGAATTCAGTTTAGAATTCCAATTTACTAAAGAGCCATGCACACATGAATATCAGTTCAACATTCAGTTTAAACGCTTGAGTAATGCAAGACTCTGAACTATAAGGTGGAGGCTGGGGTGGTGGAGGCAAATTTTGCCAGCGGGAGCGTGTACGTGGCAGCAATTGAAAAGCAGAGATCCAGTGTAGGAGGAAGCCGTATTTAAACAGACGCCTTGTTGAGGGAATGAGGTGTGATTGGTGTGTAGGAAAGTGTGGCTGTCAGTCTGCTGAAAGCAATCAGTAGACTGACTTCCGTGCCCTGTATGAACTAACGCGATGCTTCATTTTGTTTGGTGCACCTATAGCATTCCTGCTGTTTGAGACCAGGGAAATACTGTATCAGAAGCAAGAGCAGTTTTCCCAACTTGCATCTTAAGGATTTTATACCACAGAAGATTAATTGCTTCACGTAATATAATTTGGATTAATTGGATTATGGGGCTGTTTTGGATTATGTTTTTACTATGTAGAGTGCTGCTATCAACCCTTCCTTTTTTCTCTGACTCTTTTCTGCTACATAGACAATTAAGACAATTAAGCCAATGGAATTTAGTATTTCTTTCCGGACACATTCTTTTCTTGGGTTATGGATTCTCTGGTTTCTTGAATTATATGGACTGTCATGAACAATATTAGAAGGCAATGTTTATGATTGTCATCTAAAAGGATTGACCATTTATTTTGGGATGTATAGTTTAGCCTGCTGATAAACCTGTTTATGAAAAGAGTTTAGCATTTGAAGTTAACGTATTATTGATGTCATTATTTGTTTTGAGCACATTAAACGTAACTAATTGTGTATACCTTTCAAACTAGATAAAACCCAAATAATTGTGCATACCTGTCAAACTACTTTTTTTATTCTGGTCTATCCGTGCTATGCTTCAGCTACTAAATGTTAAGTAACTTAATAAGATATACACCTTCATTGATGTTAAAGCTAGTATAGTTCAAGTGATATTTTCTGGTTAAAACAAATAGGAAAACCCAATTCCTATTTTCACTTGTTTATCCTGTCTCCTGTATGAGTTTTCTCTCCTGATTGGATAAAAACTAAATGTGAACTCGCTAGCCAATCACAGTGCTGAATAGAGTCAGCCAATAGAGTCAGCCAATCACAGTACAGCTATGGGTCTACTAATGGGCCAATCACAGTACAGGAAACTAATACTAATGAGGTGTCCCAACCCCACTTATAGGGGCGGCTACACCGCCCAAAAACTAAATGTATTTTCTGTTTACTAAAGAGCTGAAGGGAGGGGGAGTCCCCTGTTACTGCACACACACTATAATGATTAAAATCATAATATAGATCTATTTAACAACACTTAATTAATAAACTGGCCTGAATTGTGAATCTTTTCTTAAATTCCTAACTGCTGTGCTGCCTCTGGGTGACTGACATTCCCTATCTATCTATCTATCTATCTATCTATCTATCTATCTATCTATCTATCTATCTATCTATCTATCTATCTATCTATCTATCTATCTATCTATCTATCTATCTATCTATCTATCTATCTATCTATCTATCTGTCAGAAACTTAATATCTACTTATTTCAACTTTTTGTTTCTTCGTAAATGAATGTGCAAAAATAGCACATCTACAAGCCCAAAACGTGTCGTGATTCATTGCGTAGATTGGCTATTTCTGCAAATTTACTGACAGTTTGGACATACACACACCACCTGACAGTGACGATTTTATATTCATTGGTTGTATGTAAAAAATAATGTAAAAAAAACAAACACCAGAGGTTATACTCAAAGGTGAATTACATTCTGAATTGAAAAGTTAAGTTTGGGAGGATGTTGTGCGCGGTGTTCCCAAGATGAGATGCCAGAGTTTTTTTTCACTTGATCCACCTTCATATACAGTACCTGGCAGATATGATACGTCTCTCTCCACATCAACCAACACTTTTCCCTCTCAAGAAAGTTTCTTCTTTATGCTCCTCGTTGAGCCTGAAAATGAAAACTCTTGTCAGAGCGATTTTGAAATAAAATAATAAAATAAAATAATAAAAAAGTTTCAGTTGTTCCCTGCATGCAGAACAGAGAACAAGTGTGTGACTGGAGAGAATAAAGGAAGAGAGAGAGGAAGAACAGCATTGTGATGGATGGCAAGACTCAGGCAATTACAGACAACATACCAGACATCGTGCACATGGGAGATATCATACGGACGCACGCACGCACACACACACACGCACACATGCATGCACACACTGGCAGGGTGAGATAATCTCCAGTTTCTTTCTGGAAAAGGGAGGAAAAAAGAGAAGACATTTCTCCCTAAATCCATTTATGGCTCCCAGCTTGGTGTACTGATAAACAGAGACACACACACACACACACACACACACACACACACACACACACACACACACACACACACACACACACACACACACACACACACACACACACACACACACACACACACAGAGAGCGTAAAGAGCACCCACTCACCCACTCACACCCAAAGCTTCCAACATGCTGGCTCTTGCATGCAAATGCATAAAGTGCAGCCAAGTCCTCCATGCTTATATTACAAGCAAACAAAGGCCACATGTCTTATCATTACAGGTTGAATTACACATGCATGTTCTCTCACACACACACACACACACACACACACACACACACACACACACACACACACACACACACACACACACACACACACACACACACACACACACACACACACACACACACACACACACACACACACACACACACACACTGAATGTGAGGCATCCTATTGGTATTTGAAGGTGTTGAGCTGCAGAAAGGAGGGGCTGTAATGCAAGCAGACAGATCCAGGTCAGTCACTCACAGCTGGGTTGAATATGTAAGGAGAAGGACAGAAGATGCTGCAAGTTAGAGAGAGAGAGCGCACGGGAGAGAGAGAGAGAGAGAGAGAGAGAGAGAGAGAGAGAGAGAGAGAGAGAGAGAGAGAGAGAGAGAGAGAGGGGGAGAGAGAGAGAGAGAGAGGGGGGAGGGGGTTGTAGAGATGGATGACAGAAAAGTGGAGGTGACTGCACGGGAAAATCCTCAGTGTTCATTTAACTCAGAGAGATGTACAAATGAACCAAATGGACCCGTCTCTGAGTTAAATGAACACAGAGGATTTTACTGAGGAAGAACAGAGATGGAAGAGCTGGAAAAGAGCAAGTGCAGAGACATCCTAGAAATACAGAATTACATTATGTTATAATATTTTTTAATAGCCAATGTATAACATAAATTAAGTTGTTGATTTGATGCTTCACTCATTTAGCTGGGGACCCCCCTCCCCTCCCTATTTTGGGCATGTCATTATAGGAGGAAATACAATATTAAGATTAAATATGTAAGCACAATTTTAAACATTGCAAAAATGTCCAATTGTACTAGATTGTTAAAAAATAGATCTACAATTTCACAACACATTGCAATGCATGAGTCTGTAGATCGCCTACAGTATTTTTGCTACGGGTAAAAGAAGAAAGCTCCTACAGTAGGCGGAGAGAGAGAGAGAGAGAGAGAGAGAGAGAGAGAGAGAGAGAGAGAGAGAGAGAGAGAGAGAGAGAGAGAGAGAGAGAGAGAGAGAGAGAGAGAGAAAATCTATAAGAGAGGGAGTGAGAGAGAGAGCACAATGGTGCCAGAGGTGGGGGTGAAGACAAGGAGGAAGATGTAATTGACATGAAGAGAAAGTGAAAAGATGAGAATGTATGGAAGGAGTGAAGAGAGAGAGAGAGAGAGAGAGAGAGAGAGAGAGAGAGAGAGAGAGAGAGAGATACTAGTGAATGAATGAATGAACAATGTGTGGAAAAAGAGAGGTTCAGAGGGAGGCATTGTTTTACAGACTATTATTATACACACCTCACCAGTGTCTTTGAATCGTTCACCAAAATGGTTGTATAACTGCAAGTAAAATGGTGTATTTTTGCCAAATTAATTTTGAAATCTCTTAAACAAAAACGTTTGTCTAACTGAAAAATTATAAACATTTATAATTGAGATGGTCTGGCGGGCTGGTTCCAGCTCTTGGGCTGTATGTTGCCTCAGAGTGGTTTACAAGTTCTTGATTAATCCACAACAAAGATTTTTAAATGGGCCATTCACCTGTTTGAAACCACAAACCAAACACTTCCGACATTAGAGATGTAGCTTCAAAAACTTCTGCTCGCCTTCTGCAAAGCTGAACATGTCAAAAATAATGGATGGTGTTAAGAGAGGACCTTTAGAGGGACAGAGAATACCCCAGCTGGCTGACGAGGAGTTGTCCATTGGCTATGAGACAAATGTATTCATGAAGAACC